>NC_083462.1:11158861-11166361 GCF_030014155.1 Tachysurus vachellii | reverse complement strand
TCAGATTACAGAAATCTTCATTTTAAATTAAATCGCTGTCATTGGTGACGTTCTGCCATTCAAAATCCTGACCGAACCTGGCCGATGGGAACAGATTTCGTAACATATTGTTTAACTTTTCGTTTCCGAGGGTGCCAATAGTTATGCAACTGTCCGTGAGAATGAGCCACTAATTTAAAAAGTTTACTGCAGACTACTGAACTCCTTTGTGTGTGGATTCACTTCTGTAGCAGCTCACATGCTGAATGACACACACTGGTGAATGAATGAGTACACACACACACACACACACACACACACACACACACACACACATCAAAGAAGATCAGAGTACTTTTTTTTTTTTAAAAAGTACAGAGGACCTTCGCTTCAGAAAGGAAGGCAAAAAGAAAAGCAGCATAAAAAAAACCTTTCTTTGCAACAGGGTAAAAAACACACACACACACACACACACACACACACACACTTATATAATGCCACAAATTAGTGACTGATGAATAACGATGAATACACAACACATAAAGCTGTATTCACACATACAGTGATTTTACCGCTGCATGTCTCCAGTCTCTGTACTATAAAGGCTCAAATAGGCTTCCTACCACTGGTTGTCATAGTAACAACATTTATCAGTGGGTGGAGCAACAAGCGTTCCGAATCAGTTTTCTTGCAGCTAAAATGAATCATTTCTGGAGTCAGATTCGTTGTTCGTGTATAAAATTTAGCGCTGTACAATATATCTGCTCTGATCACTGTAATTGCTGGTCGCTTCATATTTGCATGAAGTCAAATTCTCTCAACTGTATCATGTCGCTATTTTGCACATGCCCACATTTGGTCGCAAACGCTCGCTGCCTCTCGTGCTACCGTATGTGTTGAATAAAGTTGGATGATCACTTGTCACTGAGTCGCTGTATGTGTGAACGCACCTTAAGGCTCAAGTCGGTCACATGTTTTTTAGGATTTCTTTAAGTACAGTAGAATTACTGGAAACATCAACAATGTCAGAACATCTCGCTCCAATCTTTTTCATCAGGTGAAAGACAGGATCTGTCATGCTGCCAGGATAAGGACCAGTAGAACAGGGAAAGCTGCCACATGGACTCTAAAATGGATTTAAGGAGGCTGCATATAAACAGAACAACGTTTACTGGTGAAAATGAGACCACGAGCAGCTTTACTGTTCAAGCTATAACAGGATTCATGGACTTTACACATTCACATGGTATAAGTTCGTGCAAACAAACTTGCGTGTATATTAAGTCAGTAAATAGGAATAAACTTTTTTTTTAGTTTTGTTAAAAACTAATGTCAGTGTTTTCAGTCCTGGAGAATTGCAGCACTGCTGAGTTTTATGTTAAAACCTGATTCGTCTCATCAGCTAAAATCCAGAAGCTCAGTTTGGTGTGTTAGGAAAGATGAACACAAATATCTGTGGAGTTTCAGGTTTGACACATGGTTTACCATATTCACTTCAACCTGTTTTAAAGAAAATTAAATGTCCACTGTTATATTTTTTAGCCTTTAAATGCCTCAGTGTATTACTGGTTGTTTCACAAAATACGTTGTGTATAATGTTGAATGTTGGCCAAATTTGAAAAAAAAAAAAAAGAAAAGATAAAAAGGCATTGATCCAACCATCCATCCATCTACTCAATCATCCATTCAACCATCCACCCATCCATCTATTCAACCATCCAACCACCCACTTAGCCACCCATTCAATCCATCCATTCACCCATCCATCCATTCACCCATCCGTCCATTCACCCACCCATCCGCCCATCCATCCATCCATCCATCCATCCATCCATCCACCCTCCGTCCATCCACCCATCCGTGCGTTTTTATCTGTTTATAGTCACCCGTCATTCTCTCGCCTGCCTCTATCTCTTTTTACATTGATAAGACAAAACCTTTACAATCTGGAGTAATTTGAACTTCAGCCTGTCAGAGATGTTCGAGCTGATGTTGTAGAAACGCCTTCTGACCAATCAGGTTTAAGAGTATTACTAGCAGTATGGTGTAAAAGTATTAAAATGATATGCAGTATATATAAAGCAGAAATATATGCAGTATATATAAAGCAGTATAAACTCATTCCTTTTCCTCTAGATGACTGCACTTTTAAAGTCTACCATATATATTGAAGTGTACAGTATAGAAAAGTACTGATCAACATGCCTTAAGTGAAATACCACTTAAATGAATAACGTTTAAAATACAAACAAACATTAAAATATAAGGTGCTGTGACATGATGCGCCTGTACCTGAACCCTGAACGCTAAAGATATTCCCTGAGATTTACACATCACTCCAAAATCTCAGATAAGGAATATCAAATCCAGTTCATAGAGTCAAAAAGAAGGTACACCCTTCTTCATTATTATGTTTTAATTGATCAAGATCAAATGTGTTTTTCTCACCAACTTCTATAACCCTAAGTGACAACAACATCGAACACCAATGCCAGAAAAAACCCACCAGATAATTCACTAAAATAAAGAACATAAATAAACATCATTAAGAAACCTTTTGGGGGAATAAATATGCTAAATACTTTTGTTTATATAACCTTTTGGAATGAGGGGTTACGATGGCTCACCGGTTGGGGTTCAATAGCCATTTATTTCTCTGTGCATTAGGGGATCCCTCTAGGTACCCTGGTTTCCTCCCCAGTCCAAAGACATGCCTTGTTGGCTGACTTTCATCTCTAAATTGTGTATGTGTATGATTGTACATTGTGATGAGTTGGAACCACAACCAGGGTGTCCTTAACCTTGTGCCCTGGATGGATGAATGGATGGATGTATGGCAGATTGTTTTTTACCTGCCGTTATTTGATTGTTAATAGGAGTTGGTGATGACCTTGCAATTGTTACTTAGGCCCTGATGAATAAACTGAGATCCTTTGTACTGCCTGCGCTGTATCGTGTCCTGTTAGATCATGTGAAAGCAGTGGAGCGGGAGATTGAGCTCAGCAGCAGAACACTACACCATAATGCAAGTCTTCCCATTAGCGAGAGAGGAAGTAAAGATTTGGACTCGGCCACTTTTAAGGCTGTCTAATGGATTTGAACTGAACGACTTTCCAAAGATCTCCTAGGCTTCCATGTACATATTCTTCCATCTATCCATCTCTATCTCTCTCTCTCTCTCTCACCCTCTGAACTCCATTCTCTTCTTTAAGCACATCAAAATGACATTCTCTTGGTAGTAACGCACACATTAGCCTCCAGACTCATTTCATTATGTTTATAGCTTTGTTCTCACTTCTTTAATAAGAAATTTATTTTCACGGCACAACATGTGAATGTGCAATGCCATCGAATCCAAACCTAACAACCTATAAACATGGCAAGCTTGCTTTCTTTTAATGTTTCAGGAATTACATCATGCACAACAAATACTGTCGGAATGTTTACACACACACACACACACACACACACCCACACACACACCTACTGTAACAATGATTTGCTGCTGAGGCTGAATGAATAATTGAATAACTAAATACATATTAAATGGCCCACGATTCATTGTGACCACGGAGCAGTCAACAACATTAGGAAGAAAAGAACATAAAACTCTAAATGAGAGTATAAAAAAGGTGAGAGTATAAAACTCTCACCTGCTGCGATCTGTCTCACCGCCTAAACATGCACCAAGTCGTGTTGCGTAATGAGTTAGTGAAGAAACGAGTTTTGGTTCTGCAGAACCAAGAGTTGTGTGTATACGAGTGCATATTTGTGTATACAGAAATGACAGAATTGTTTTTAGCTTCCGATTTTGATTTTCCTGGAACAAGCCTGCAGAACTATCTGTGACTCGTTCTCATCTAAATTGGATCAAAAATCTAAAAGCTATCAGAGTTAGAGATCAGAGTTCATGAGTCACTGGCCAAGAACCTTAACAAACAGCTGTGTGTCTGTCGTATCCAACTTCACTGGCACATTCTCAGCAGGCAGAGAGAATGGTGAGCTAATTGAATTTTTAAGCGGGGACAATAAAAGACGATGCATAATTCACAGTGTAACTCAGATGTCAGGGTCTAACAGAGCTTCCTACGCTGTATACAACAACACTCCTTAAAACTCAGAAGGAAATAATCCACGAGTGAAATGAAAGATTAAAGGTGCAATATGCAATTATATTTTTTACGAATTGTTTATACAGTGGCATTAGCAACACCAGTAATCTTCTCACTTCTCCTAACTCTTATTGACCTTTAGAGCTCTTTTAAGGGTTAAGATGCTTTATGAATAACTTTTATCTTTACTAGGATCTTCTCTTTAATTCTAAGGGGAAACGCCCACATGAAATTATGCCACTAGGAGAAACTCTTTGAACTAAGAATTTTCATGAATATGGGACCTGGTTTCTAATCTGAATTTAATAAATTTCAATTTCACTGGAAATATTCGACAAAAATAAATTTAAAATATATCATTTATATCCTGAGTTTTGAAATTACTGTAAAACAAAAATGGAAAAAAAAAAATAATAAAAAGTCCAAGTAGTTTCTGTCTGGTTGTTCTTTCACTATTTAACCACTAGTTCTTCCAATCGTGACTAATCTTAATGAACGAATTGACCTTTAAACCAAGATCTTGTCATTACTGACATTTAATTCACCATAATAAAGGTTCCTCTGGATATTTCTCTGGATCATATATTTTTGTACAGTAGTTTATTAACTTTGACCTTTGGAGTTTTACAGATATTCCAAAGTGAATACATTTCTAAATTAGTTCAGTTTCAGTCAGAACGGATTTCTTTTGTCTCCTCTAAATAAATAATGGTTGCCTCAGAACATTCCCATAACTCCCCTTCTGGTAAAAAAAAAAGATTAAAGGCAACGGATCATTTTTAATGTGTGCTTGGGTAGCACCTTTAATTTGTAATGAGGTCAGTAAGGGCAGAATTTCAGGATTTCCGTTATTTCAGATGATGAAATACAGCGGCAACATCCAGCGGAACAATAAGCACAAAGCTCAGAGGAAACCGTGCTTATCTCCAAACCACGACGGCCATCCTGAAGCTCAAGATTAAAACCTAAATGCTGAGTGACTTTAACTGAGGAGTGTATCATAGACGTTTAGATAGAGACCGGGTCGAGTTAGAATAAACTGAATAAATAAATCATCTGCAGTCACTTGCTTCCTCTCTGAAAGCCTGCAGCACTGAAACTGGATGAACAATAAGAGCAGACGGCCGTTTAAGTTTCCTCTTACTAAATGAAAAAGCTTAGTAGTTAAGATTTGACGCATCATGTGGAGCAGTTTATTTTCTATTTTTGCCAGAAACGTGTAGTTACAAACGCTAACTGATACTAAATGGCTACTTGTTTAATGCTAGCTCAGTCGAATTTGACTCTTCGTTAATGAACACTAAACCTTCTCTATTTAGCTCAAAAGAAAACGATGCTAAGTTGAAAATGGCACAGCGGAACATTTACTTCAGTGTAACAAGTTGTGATGTTTGCTGAAGCACATTAGCAGAGAAAGCTAACTGACTCTCTTTTTTTTTCCGTAAAAATATGAAATCGCAATTTTAGTGTTTCTTTCATTTCTTAAATAGGACATAGAAAGTTTTTGAACTGTAATAGTATTGTAAATGCTCTACAATTTCTCCAAAGCTTCCTTCAAGCCAGTTAATTGGATTTGTCGCTTTACCGCGTCATACCGAAACTGCAGCCCATGTGTTGTTTGTCTCGCTGTTGCTTGATGTTGGCTGCTGTTGCAAAAATCATGATGCATGTATATAGAAAAGCTATATATAGCTATAATGTGTTTTTATTCATAGTTGCCTGACAGACCTCCATCCATCCATCCATCCATCCATCCATCCATCCATCCATCCATCCATCCATTTTCTATGTCGCTTATCCAACACAGGGTCTTGGGGGAACCTGGAGTCTATCACAGAAGGTCTGAAGGCAAAAGGCAGGGGACCAACATGTCATAGGTCATAAATCTTGAACACACACACACACAAACACACACACACACACACATTCACACACAACTCTGAAGCAAACTCCACACACAGGAAGGAGCCGAGAAGCAAACCCCTAATCCTAGAAGTTAGGCAAAACTTCTATCCACTAAAAAAAAACCTCACTGCTGCGCTACAACCATCGATTAGCCTGTTAGAACAGCAGATTTACTCGCCGCACAAACCCAGGAACACGCAAACCGAAAATGAGTAAAAATAAAGCCTGGATCTAATCCGTCATCCTGCAATTATGACTCTCCTGCTTACTACATGCAGTCACGTCACGGTCAACAGAATCTGAACCTGCTAGCTTATACGACTCACACACGTACATACTTAAAACATTACACAATGTCTCACTGAGGCAGAAAACACAATGTGCTCCATTAATAAGAGATCACTTTCAACATGTTTCCCTTAGTTTGTATGAACACAACGGTAAGTTCAACTAGCTTGTCATATGTTATTAAATTGCTAGCTAGCTAGTTTTTTTTAAGCTAGTCAGTCAACTGTCTTGCCTAACAGGCTTGCTAATGAACTTATTATTTGTCTATGATTGATACCCAAAAGACCGAGTTGAATTAGGGGTAAAAACTGAGAGTCGTAGGAGAAGCTTCTTCCCCAAGGAAGTCTCATCAGACTCTTTAACATGGACATGCCACCATATTGATCATTCAGAGCTCTATAAAGTCTCTTTGTGACTTTGTCTTTTTCATTCATTTACAGTACACACCACACACTACACTGTCTCCTGTCTGGTACATCACTATTTTACACATTTATTATTTCTTATTATGTCTATTTGCTTTATCCATCTGTATATACACACAATCCATGCTAGTTGTTGCACTGTATAAAACTGTGTAGGACAAATCTTCAATCTTGAAATAAATCACATCATATCTAAAAAACCAGCTTCCAAAGTCCAAAACATGACCCACATTTCCTACCTGCTTGCTTGACAATAATGATGTTCGTTCATCATCTCCACCACTTACCTCTGTCCTCATTCCCCGGTTCCTCCTTTGCTTTCTCTCTTGTTCTTTGCGTCTTTATATTTCTTATAATTCGTCAGTAAGTTCTCTTCATTTTCACCACATGCACACAACCATTTAAACTCATTTACAGGCACGCTAGCAAAACGGGGCCCCTTCCGGAGGGGATTTCCTACCAGTACAGATCTCAAGGGGCTTCCTGGTTTTTGACATTTTCCACGCATTTCACTGATTAGCTGCGCAATGCTCGAGGCTGCTACAGATTCTTATGTTCAGAAAGGAACGTGCTACTGGAGCTTTATAAAAAAATAAATAAATAAAAAAAAAAAAAAAAAAAAAAAAAAATCAACACATGGAAATTTTTCTGCACTGAAAATGATAGCTTCATGTATGTGATGTTTTGCTTCCGAGAAATGACACAAAGATGACATTTTAAAGACCGAGACTAAGCCTTCAGTGCTTCCATGCTTTTCTTTTAACTAGATTTAAACCCTGGAACTCAAACAC
>NC_083462.1:11046361-11153861 GCF_030014155.1 Tachysurus vachellii | reverse complement strand
TATAGCAGGATTAATCCTGTTGTTTAATATGGAGCGCTCATATGGCGAGAGGGCACGGGGACGAAGCACGGCAGATGGTGTTTTCATTACACGGGTCTGTCTGACAGAAAAATAAATCAACTGACTTTGCTCGCATGCCCTCACTGCACTTATCAAATTACACTGTTTGCTCATGCCACCGAGGACAAACACGCACAAACAAAAAAATGAAGTGAGTCGCCCAGAAAAAAGAAAAAAAAAAAACAGCGTAGTCTTGCTGAGCTCTGACGCAATCTCCGTGATTAGCGTCGTCAGATTCTACAGAGATAACAGAACAGAACCGAGGGTATATGTTAATGTTTATTAAGCCGTCAGCTCTGATATCTGAATACTGAAGTGTGATTGAAGCTACTTCAAACTTAGCTGTCTATTCTTAAAGAATCTCAGCTGTAGTAATATAAAAAATATGTTTTATTTAAAAAACAAGAAGAAGAAGAAAAAAACGTTCCCCTCCATTGATGTAGATGGCTCCCATGTTGACCTATGCGTCATTCTCTCGTCCTGACTGTATATCTTTTATGTTTCTAAATATTTACTGTATTTACGAGCCCGAGATCAGTGGCACTTTTGATTTGTTTGAGATTTAACAGCGAACGCTAAGCGCTTGTGTACATTCTCGATGCAGAGTAATGATTCAGTCATGCGGTGGAACGTAAACACTTTGTAATGATTCACATAGAAATGAATGTGCGTGAAATGTTCTTACCGGACAGAGCTGGGATCCTTCTGTCCTGCCAGGATTAACGAGCGCTGAACAGTGTGTGTAAGAATCTGCAAAGAAAAGACAGAGATACAGCTGAGTGTGGAAATTTGAACATTTTTGCTATTTCTGTTGATCCTCTTTGCTTTGTTGCGTTATCGTTTCCATAGTGACGGATCATTCGTGGTAATTTGGATCAACCGATTAAAAAAGTTGCTCGTTAAGAAAAAAACATAATAAATAAACATGGACATGGTGCAATTTTCTGTAAAAAGAAGCATTTATTAGAAGGAGTCTCCAGTGTCAGTGAAGGAAGATGAGAGAAGAAAAAGCTGATAAGGAAATCTCTCTACAGCCAAAATATCCTGAACGCACCTGAAGGCGTTAATATAAACTTCCCAGTATTAGTTAAACTATCACCATCTACGGCTGTGTCTCAATCAGCTCCCTAGCTCACTAGTCTGTGATTTTAACCACTGTCTCTCTCTTAATCGCAAAATTCTTCCAGTGCTTTGGAATATTCGCTCCCTAAAAATTCCAACAATGCATCATAAAAATCACTAGTGGAAATGACATCATATTCAATTCAATTTATTCGTTTAGCGCTTTTAACAATTGCCGTTCATTCAAAGCAGCTTTACAGAAGCATAGCAACAGAATAAAATAAAAATTGTACTATTTATCTTTAACATCTATCCCTAAATCCCTATTGATATCTGTGTCTGATTGAAGCAACATGATGGAAATGCGTGTGAAATTATACGACAAATCTAACTCGAACATTTTAGAAGGAATGTGGACGTTTCAATAATAAAGTCAAAATGATAATCTTCAAAAATCCTGCAGCATGACAATTGTGAACGGGATCGACAACCTTGTGTTTTATACCTTAAAAGTAACATTATAAACAACTAGGAACTAAACAAGTGATTTAGATTTAGGATGTGTGTGTGTGTGTGTGTGTGTGTGTGTTGCAGTATCAGTGTCTGTTTCAGCTTAGCACAACTTTACGTTCAACAAGCGTGATGTTCATTTCTTCAAACTAAAAGTCTGACAGGGACTTGAGCCAACGATCGTGTAAAGAATAAAATGCTATCATTACTAGAGGAAACAGCTGAGGGTGAAACACAACTCTAATCTCAACAGAACCTCGGCTGTGGGTCGTGTAAACCGAGCGTGTAAACGAGGTCACACTGATCGTTCAGATTCTCACTCTGATAACTGACCAAAATGCTAAAAAGTCCTGAGCGTGTTACAGAAGAAAGTTAGCACAGTCACAGCCTGCTAGCTTAAACTGAATGTTAGCTATATTAGCATGAATAACTTACATGTGTGTAGAAAGTAACTCTGTCTCAAGAGTCTGATTTAATTGTTAAATGTAGGAAGTTGGGGCACGGTGGCTTAGTGGTTAGCACGTTCGCCTCACACCTCCAGGGGTGGGGTTTGATTCCCGCCTCCGCCTTGTGTGTGTGGAGTTTGCATGTTCTCCCCGTGCCTCGGGGGTTTCCTCCGGGTACTCCGGTTTCCTCACCCGGTCCAAAGACATGCATGGTAGGTTGATTGGCATCTCAGGAAAATTGTCCGTGTGTGTGATTGTGTGAGTGAATGAGAGTGTGTGTGTGCCCTGCGATGGGTTGGGATTGTCCATGGTGTATCCTGCCTTGATGCCTGATGAGGCCTGAGATAGGCACAGGCTCCCCGGGACCCGAGGTAGTTCGGATAAGCGGTAGAAGATGAGTGAGTGAGTGTAGGAAGTTGATTCTGGGAGTTTGCACCATTTTGCTCTTTGAACTTAAAAAACGTAACAAACAAGTACAAAAAACTTTGAAAAGATGTATTTATTCATTCAAAAATGAGTTCGTCCATCTCAAAGCGATGTCGCTTCTTTAGTCAATATTAAATAAGTAACAGGGTTGCTAAAGGCATAACGGCTTTATATGATCCTGTTTTTAGATGAATAGTTTTCTTTCAATATACTATAAAGTTTTTTATGCATCTTTGAAGGCATCTCATCAACTCGCTTTTTTGGTTCATATTTTTAAGTCAAATATATTCTAGCTGCATCTCATTTGCTGGAATTCAACCAAAAATAAACAGGATTTCTGAGACTTCCTGCAATCAACACTCGCGGCACTGCTTACGTAGGGGCTGTGCTAATAAGCTCTGACACTGGATGAGAAAAAAAATTCAAGATGGCGACGACACTCTGATGAACAAGATATCTTAGAAGTGCAGGATGTGTGTGTGGTTTTTTTTTATATAAGCTCATTTTATGTGATTGATTTTTGAACATTTCAAAAAATTTGGCATATTTTACTAATATTGTGTGTAGCTTATTTGAATGCAGCTTATGTGTTAGATTTTGGATACAAGGAAGGAAGGAAGGAATTAAGGAAGGAAGGAATAAAAAATTAACAAAGAAATGAATGAATGATGGAATGAAGGAAAGAATGAAGGAAGGAATAAAGAAAGGAAGGAACGAAGGGATGAATGAAGGAACGAATGAATGAAAGAAGGAACAAATGAAGGAATGAATGAAGGAATAAAGGAACAAATGAAGGAAGGGATGAAGTAAGGAATGAATGAAGACATGACTGAAGGATTTAATTAAGAAATAAATGAATGAATGAATGAATGAATGAATGAATGAATGAATGGCTGATTAAATGAATGAATGAACGAATGCTGGAAGGAACAAAGGAATACAGGAACAAATGAAGGATTAAAGAATTAAGGAACAAATGAAGGAACAAAGGAAGGAAGGAAAGAATTACGAAATCACCGGACAAGTGGGAAAACAAATTCTATCTATAGATATACACACTGACCCTTTATATATCAGTTCAGTTGAAATAGTGCGACTCATTCAGAATAGTGCAGGTACTGGTGCGGCTCGAACCTGCACTCCATTCATATCACACTATTCAGTATTCCTCACGGTCAGAGCCAGTCGCCGAGGTGCCTTTGTAATTGGTTTGAACTGAGATGCCCGCTGTTTGAGAGGGGGCCCGTGGGTGTCTCAGCACTGCTTTGCCAGTCTTTCTCCTCTCCTCGCAGACAGTTTCCATGGTGATCGAGTTATATCTGGAAGCCTCAACACAATATGTGGTGGCGCTTTGCTCATGAACTCATTAGTACTTTGAACCGCTGAAAGCGAAGCATGAAGAAAGTCATGCAGAATATTGCATTTAGATGATATGTAGAGGTCTACAGGCAGATTAAAAAAATCTTGACTGTTTTAACCAGAGACCAAAATGTGGAATTTGGGCTGTTTTGGGTTGCTCGTGTTCACCATTGAATGTCTTTATCATGTCACACTCCAGTGGGGATTAATGGCTCCTGTGAAATGAAAGTACAGTAGACACTTGGGGATAATATTTCTGTTTTTATCCAGCTTGCAAGGTGAGATCTGTGGAATCTGAAGAGATCTGGGAAACCTGGAAGCACATTTTGAACTGTTTGTCATGTTCCTCAAACTGTTCCTGACTAATTTTTTTTTTTCCCATCTGGCCATCACAATTAGACCCTTATCGAAGTCACTCAGATCCTTATACTCCAAACACATTAACTTTTAGAACGGACTGTTTACTTGATCTGTAATAAATCCCACTCCTTGACAGGGAATGTGGAAGCTTAGTGGTTACAGCATTGGATTGCCAATCAGAAGGTTGTGAGTTTGAATCCCGGGTTCACAGAGCTACCACTGCTGTGCCCCTGAGCGAGACCCTTAAACCCTCAATTGCTCAGTTGTATAAAACAAGATAAAAATGTAAGTGTCTCAGGATAAGGATGTCTGCCAAATGATGTAAAGGACAGGTTTTTCTGCACACAAAATAATCAATGATCCTTTCACATGTGAATGCTTTTAATGTTATGGTTGTGTTACAGTTGCAGAAAATTAAGAAGGTCATTTTAAAACCTTAAAGAAACAACACTAACAGCTAACTTTCTCACAATGCACCAACATTTTTCAAATCTATTGATTATTAGGCTTAGATCGTGTGGAGCATCTATCATACAATAGGGTCAAACACTGGGGCAATATTTTCATAAAATAAAAAAAAACAACCATCAAACCATTTCTGCTCTCTGACATTCTTGTTTCTTAAATGCTGGTTCTTAAACATCTAAAATATGAAGGTGTTCAATCCACTACACCACTAAAGAGTCTGACTCATATCATATCAGACTTTTGTTTATACTGATTGAAAATATCTGATTTAGATATTGATTTTGATCTAGAAAACAACAACAAAAAAACATTTCTGTCTTTTTCATCCTACTACACTATTCCTTGAAAGCAATTTGCCCCGAGTCTCCATAAACAGGGAACTATGTACACCAGCCCCAAGTCGCTTGTGCATCCGTCAGTTGATGTATGAGGGCGTTCGCTCCTCGGTTAGTTCTCAACACCGCCAGTCTTTCTGTATTTGTTAATATGTTTGGCGCTACAGTTTTGGTGAGTGATGTGCTGTCTGTGTCTCCTGTTAAAGTCCATCGCAACCTTGCAAAAGCTTCCCCATTCAGCCAAGAGAAGGGTTTCAATACGATCTGACTTTGTTGATTCTGGTGATCCTGCAGATCTTACAGAGATATTTGCAACTCCAGAGTTAGTAAAACACTGCTGATGTTGGTCATATGGGATATGATGTACCCAGAAGAAATGTGATATTTTCCTATAAATCATACTTTTCTAAAAGAAGTCATGCATTTTTATCCTTATATACTGTAGTTACTGTCAGGCCCCCGGATACGGTGGGAAGGAGACAGACCCGTAGGCAGGATAGCTTCAAATGAAAGGGGTTTAATACACAGGGAAACAAACAGACATCCACACGACACGGGGAACTAACGGAAATTACACTAATGAATCCGCGCTGCCATTGGCAACGCGGCTCACATATATACATACACAGACAATCACAGGATGGGAAACAGGTGAGGAGACAGGGAGGAGCAGACAAAGGCGGGGCAGACACGTGACAATAATAAAAACATTAGCACGTGTCCTAAGGTCCGCGCAGATCCCTGACAGTTACGTAGCTCCTGTTATCACTTTCTTTACAGCAGCTGTAAATATTTACTTTCTCACTTTCTTGTAAAGGTAATAAAATCAGATCGAAATATACTTTATTACTTTATCAAGAAATTATGACACTGATTCACAGACAGACTTATGACAGACACACATAGTCACCTGTTTGTTTTCTTTTATGCATTTATTTGACTATAATCAATAGTAGGAATATTGGTCTAACTCTAAAGATATAAAGACGGGTTTAGTGCGTTAGGTTTCTGAAATGTTGGTTGGAGTTACAGTCAAACATGTAAAAGAAGTGTAGGATTTGTACAAATTGAACACATTTCTACATCCGTCTACTTGTGCTAGTCCCTCAAGTGATTCAGACTCACTGGAACAAAAAACAAACAAACAAACAAAAAAACCCAAAGGTGTATATATACTGTAGACAACAATCAGACATAACATTAAACCACCAGACTAATGTTATGTAAATTATGCCACCAAAAAATCTAGCTTCAAATTGCGCCATCGAATCAGCTCTGATCCTTCAAGCAACAAACTCCACATGATCTCTTATGGTGTGCTGTGGTATCTGGCACAAAATGTTATCAGCAGATCCTTTAAGTCCTGTAAGTTGTGAGGTGGAACCTGCATGGATCAGACTTGTTTGTCTAGCATTTAACAGAGATTGAGATCGGCTTGAGTTCTGGGGAATCTGAAGGCTAAGTCCTTGAACTCGTTGTCAGTTTCTCAAACTATTTTTGAATTTTTTTGATTTTTCGTCTAGCCATTACAGTTTATCCACTGGGACAGATTAGAATGAGCACGTGCATATAATAAGCCGTGATTTGACTTGAGTTATATAATACAAATTATATTCAACATGAATTCTACAGCACTGTGGGAGAATGGATAAAGAATTACCAGCTACAATTTTTTTTCACCTAAAATTCTTCTGTTCAGAACATATGACCAAAACAAATGTGTGGATTTTTAATAAAAGTAAAAAGTAATAAAAATAAAAAAAGTAAAAGAAATAATAAGTAAAATTTTACTGAAAATTGACTAATGAATATCAGACATTGCTTTTGAATTGTGGTTCAACAGAAGCTCATCCGTATTCCTTCGCATTCGTTGCTGATTGTACAGATCTGTTTTTTTTTTTTTTTTTTATCTTTATTGATATTTATATCTACATTTACAGATCTATGTTTATTTTTATTTTTATTTATCTTTGTTGCACCAATTTGTATTTACTTCTTAAAATTTTCATTTAAATTTGAATATATATATTTTAAATTTAATATTTACTTGCCAAAATAAAAATAAAAGGAAAATAATTTTTACCTTTTTAAAATTTGACACTAAAGTGGTATTTAAACTGGATTTGCATGTGTTTGCACCGTACAACTTTAATTCTGACGGTTATGGATCAGTTGTTTTCTCATATATTTCTTATTCCAAGTTGGCTTAAGACACTTTCATTAATTTTATTTTTTTTCTTTCAGTTTTCTAGGTTCACCGTCTTTGTATTTGTGTCAGATGTATGAATTGCGTGTGTGTGTGTGTGTGTGTGTGTGTATGTGTGTGTGTGTACAAAGTTAATTATTCCTCTTGGGTTCCTCTGTTTTTATTGCTGATGGTAGTGTGTTTGCCCAAAGAGTACTACTTATGCTTGGAAGCGTTTAAGGATGTTGACAATTTTTTGTTTTTGTTATTTTCCTTTGACTTTTGTGAGATTTCTCGAGTTCTTTTAAGCATATTTGGCATGGAACAGATTTTACCAAATGTAGATGTAGATTTATTGAATGTTTTACTGGAGTTTGAAATTGAACTTATAAAACAAGAATACTGTTCAAGTTACTTATGAGTATTTCTTTGTGTCGTGTAAACCTTACTTAAAATCAAATACAGTAATATGTGAAATATAATATACTCATTTAAATTTACTGAGGCTTTATAAGTGGAAACGTTCAGCATATGTTTCAATCTGAGTCTGCTATTATTATCTCAAACCCAGTGTGTGTTATTAAGAATATTTGCATGTCCTTAACAAATGCAAATACTTTGTGATAATCTGCGGTGAAAAAACATTCAGGCCATATGGACTGGTTTTCCTAAGTGCTGGATAAAACATGGGTTTAATATCCTCTTCATTTTCTGATGGAAGTGCTTTAATGTATAATGAAATAAGGACAATAAGTTCTGTGAGGACAGAATTAAATAATCAGCAGCAATCAGAGGATGGTTTCAGGGTGATGAATTATAAAATGGACCACGCTTACGATCTTCATCTTTTGTAATTTGTACTCAAGCTTTTCCGGTAGAAATGAATAGATTCGTAAGATTTTTGTACAATATCACTTCAAATTGCATGATCTTTTTCACCTAAATATCACCTAAATTGTGAATGTGTACAAAAAAAAGCAATCAAATAAGAACAATTAAAGAAATTCAATCATATTAGATTCAAAAATCGAATGGGTTTGTAAATATTATTATTAAAGATATTCAAAAATATAACAGTAACAAACTAAATTATAGAAGAAAATATTTAACAAAACGAATCACAACAACAAAAGTTCGGACTGTTGCATGATGTAGCTCATTTGGGAGGAAAAAAACCCAGAAAATAAGCTACAGCAAAAAAAAGGGGAAAAAAAATGAAGAAAATATAAGATATAAGAAATGGCAAAAAGACCAGTAGATATCAGCAAGGTGAGGAATGTCAAATGAGTCGATGCGATCTGGAGGTGACTTATAACTTTATTCTAACTTTAACTGTATTCCCTTTAATTGAAAGTCTGTAACTGTGGCCACGATATAGGAAAGCGTCAACTGGTTTGACTAATTAATTTATAATACTGTAATAAATATGAATAAAGTGAGAAATTAAGTCTTGTGGGCTTAAAAGCAGCAATGCTGGCTTGGTTATTTATAGCTTTAGCTGAACGCTAACAAGCACAGATTTTATTTATTTATTTATTTTTTTATCAGCTTTCCAGATGTTCATTAGTTAGCTCTGGACAGTAAATGGATCCTTAGGTGAAAATCAGGTCAGTCTTAAAACAAAAAACAAAAAACAAAATCTTTTTCTCCAAAAGTCCTTACAACTTATTGCTTCACTGTCTGTGTTGCAATTTATTACTCAACAATATTTCAGGATCGGTTTATCACACAAAACTGAAATTGTTTAATGAACTTTCAGTACTAGAGCCAACATCATTAATCAGCTTACTTAATGGCTCACAGACTTTACTGAATAACTGGCCATTAGGAACCAGCAAGACTGTACATATTACATTACCAACACTCCATCTTTCAGTTCCAGGTGAAAAACTGGGTACATTTGATCCAAATGATCTTGCTACAGCCAGGAAATCCTACAGAAAGCTGTGTTTATACCACAAATGAAACAAAAAACATCCCTATTATTCTTCCAATGTGCTCATTCTAATTTTAATAATGATTTATAGTTACTTTCTAAACCTACAGAAAGACTTGTGTTGATACTGGGAGGAGATTATTAGACATTTTTGACAGGAGTCTCCACTCTAAACATATTGCTGACCCTCAAACTTTACATAAACGTTTTCTAATACAGAAAGTCTTCAGAGATTATGAACTCTTGGCTTTGTGGATCCTCACTCACATGACACGTGACATCTGTGTTTTTCTTTACAGCTTTTATAACATTAAATATATGATAGACACAAAGTGACATGCTTTGTTTAATAAATGCCACCTAGTCCTTATTTATGTTATTTTCCTATCACATGCTCTGTGGTGTTTTTTATTCTGTACAGTAGTTACACAATAACATATTGAATAGTAATTATTTAGTAATTAATATTGCCATCATGGTTAGCATGTTGTTCCTGCAACTCAGGGGTCTCTACTGCCCCTTTACCAAGGTGCCCGTGCTTTGGGTGTCGAAAAAGAAAGAACTGATTTTAAATTAGGCTCTGGCTCCGAACCAGCACTCAAACTGCCTTGGTGGAAAAGGGGCGTGTGATTGTAGATTGACAGAAGGGTGTGTAAATGGATATTGGATGGATGGATAGATTGATGGATGAGTGGATTGATTGATGGACGGATGGATGAATGGATGGGTGGGTGAGTAGATGGATGGATAGATGGAAGGGTGGGTAGATAAATGGATGAATGGGTGGAATGACTGTTGGTTGGATGGATGGATTGATAGGTGTATTGATTGATGGATGGATGGATGGATGGATAACTGGATGGGTGGATGGATGGATGGATAGATTGATGGATAGGTGGATGGATGGGTAAACTGATTGAAGGGTAAATGGATGGATGGATGCATGTTTTGATAAATGGATTTGTGAGTAGATTTATGGATGGGTGGGTGGATGGATACATGGATGGGTGGATTGATTGATGGATGGATGGATGGATGGATGAATGGATGGGTGAATGGATAGACGGAAGGGTTGGTAAATGGACAGATGGATGGGTGGGTGGATGGATGGATTGACAGATGGATTGATGGATGGATGGATGGATAGATGGATGCATGGGTGGATGGATAGATTGGTGGGTGGGTAGGTAGATGGATGGGTGGATGGATAGATAGATGGATGGATGGATGGATGGGTGTTTTTTTTTACATGGATGGGTGGATGGATATATTAATCAACACAGTGAGTTCAAGCTGATTTTTGGTCACGCACTAATGACTAGATTCTGTTCCAGTGCACATTATTATGCAGGTCAAACAAACTCTGGTTACTATTACACAGGAACAATTATAGGTTTAGAAATACTTGATTATAACCTTGTTTAAGCCAAGTATAATGAAAAGAAATACAAATGAATCAGACGTGATGTTATGCAGATCTTAACTAGAAGAGTCGACTAGAACTGTTGTAAAACAGAGCAAAACCACAAAAGGCAGAGATCGAACATGTAATTCAGCACGACACTTTAGCATTTGTCATTGTGTAATTTGCAGACAATAGAGCAGAGGTAGCGCAGAGAATAATATTGTGATTTGCAGCTTACAGGATTAGCGTTTTGTACAATTGTACTATTTTTAAAGCTTGACATAATTGCAGAATGTAGGACGTCACCAAAAGCAGAAATGGGGCAGGTCTGAGCCTCACCTCTCATCGTATGCGACGCTCTCCAAAGCCTCAAAACAACACGCAAGAAGACGGCTATCGCACAACGTTACTGTAGCTCTGATTTCCAGTGCTGCCAGATTTCAGAATGACTCAGCACTGCACAGATAAGATGAAAATGAAAGTTAGAGGAAGAGTGAAGGCTGATGGAGTTGGAACAAGGCAGACAGACTGGAAGAATGGCTCTCAGGAGGAGAGAGTGAGAGTGAAATGGAGATTGCGATGCCCATGGCAGTGTTGTAATTAACCTCTGAGAGCCAGACATTTGTCCGATTTTAACAGCATTAAATTTACATGAGGACCCAATTCCAGTGGCATCATGTGAAGGCGCTTACTCTTACTAATCATTTAATTTCTGGCTGGTTGTGTTTCCTGTACCTAGCCTTAAATAAAAAGATCACATTACTATCTCTGTATTGGTCTGATTTCAGGTGCTGTGAGTTACATCTCACATTGAACAAAAGCTTTTCACTGTATTTACCGCTTTAACACACCATTTTAATTTACACAGACCTTTAATTAATTAATAAACAGTCATTAATTATTTTCCTGTAACACCGCATCCTAAACCTGCTGAATAATTTCCTCTGGGTTCTCTAGTTTTCTCCCCAGTCCAAAATTTGATATTATTGCATAATGGATATTGTGATCTTAAAGAGGTGGCTGATTGTTATGGCCAAAATTGTGCTGCAGGTTTATTCATTTTTTTTTCTTTGCGATGCAACAAAAACCAAGGTTGGAAAAACAAGTTGAATTGCAAGCACAGGATTCTTCTTTTAAACAGTACAAAATCAGAAATCAGTACCAAATCAGCCCAAGCACCATTATTCAGTCTCTTAGGATTTTGTGGATTTGCAAACGTATAAATGAACCTACAATCAAGCAAATTAAAAAATATTCAAAGAAGAAGAAGACACGAGTCTTTACTGGTACTAGTTTAAAAGAAGAACAAAATCGAGGGTTTTTTTCGGCTGCAACAATCACGAAAAACTCAGAAATCCTTGACGATTACTAGCTATAATATGTAGTTAGAATACATTTAACATCTAAAAATCAGTTTTCATATAGAATCTTATTCATTAATAACAGAATGTGTACTATAAGGTTCTGTATTTATTTTTCATAAATAAAGCATTTTCAGTTGTGAGGAAAAGTTTAAAAAGTTTTGTAAGTGTAAATCTTTATGGGTTTAGATAAACAGGTTCTATGAGGGAAAATGATGCAAAACTTTATATTTAGCAACTAGTGAAACCTCACTATTACATGACACTAATTACAACCAGACTTTCAAGTTGCTCTGCAGTCTTCAGTTCAAGTTACTTTTCAGTCTCTCTCTCTCTCTCTCTCTCTCTCTCTCTCTCTCTCTCTCTCTCTCTCTCTCTCTCTCTCTCTCTCTCTCTCTCACACACACACACACACACACACACGGTTATATTTAGGTGATTAAAACAGGGTATGGTAGAATAGTGCATGTTGTGGGTTTGATTTTTAGCTCTGGTGTTTGTTTCTAATAGGAATTTAAAAGTACAAGCTCACATCATGTTAGAAGGACAGAAACTGATTGTGTTAATGTTACTCCGTTCAATTGCGTGTTTGAATTAAGTCAATTCAACAATTTTTTTCAGTGTACAGATTTCCTTTTTTACGCTATAAAACAAAAGCTAAACTGCTACAACGTAATCCTGCAGCTGTGTCATGCTCAGAATGCTGTACGATGTGAAAGCATTCGTGTTTTACACAAGTTAAATGACATGGATATGTGTGTAATTCTTCTAAATGGATCAAAACAAAGCGACTTGTATGAAAATAATGACACACCCATGCAACTCTTAAAAAAGGGACCAGGGTGTGTCAAAACCACCAAATAAGACACCATGTGTGCACTCATCCATTCTAAAGAAATTCACTATAATTTACTGTAACCGTTTTCATATCCAAAATTCCACAGGCTAGTAACACAGCCCTGAAATCGGACAACTTGCAGCAGTTTACAATACCAGAGCTGCAAATACTAGCCGCGTTGGTCTAGTGAATGCAACCCATATGTGGTCCATATGCTGGGGCTGCTTTCTCTGACTTCCTCACCCAGTGTCAGTAACTGATTCATGTCTGCTTGATGAAGAACAGTCCACCCGTCTACATGCAGAGCGGCGACGTGCCGTGGCCGATCATTTCTCCTCGCGTGAACACCATAGATCGCTTTGTCGTGTCTAGTTTTTCATTTGTTTGTCATCATCTGCCTTCGTGTCACTCGAACACCATTTCATTACCATGCAGCACCGTCAAACGCTACATAAAAGTCTATAAAGTCTAGACTGATATCCAAGATGACAATTTAAATCAATTCAATTTGCACTTCAAAGTCAGTCTTATACTTTGGTCTTATACACCGGACTGAAATCTATCACTTTTTTCCTTTATGCCTGCAGATTAAAGCAAGTATCCAATCAGCCAATCAGCTGAAAGCAGCACAATGCATAAAATCATGCAGATACACGTCAAGAGTTTCAGTTCATGTTCACACCACATACCAGAACTGGGGAAAAAAATGATGTCAGTGACTTGGCACGGTTGTTGGTGCCAGATGTTGGCTGCTTTGAGTATCTTAGAAAATGCTGATCCATTGGTAATCCATTTTATTTGAGATCCCAGTGAGCATAGAAAAGTTCCCAAAAACCAAAAACGGATGTTTTAACTAAAACAAATGTTTATCTTCAAACCCATTTCTGCTATTTGTTTATAAGTCAGTAGTATCCTAATAAATTGTATATCAGATTTACTTTAATAAAGTAATCTTATTGTTTATACTGATTAAATAAAATCTACAAACAGGTTCAATGAATTATACGTTTTAATATTTGTTAAACTGCTGTTACATAAGGGAACTGAAACACTTCAAGACATGTGGGAACGGTTAGCATCACATCATACTGTCTCTGCTAATTTTCCTAAAACTCTACAGCCTTTTATGCAAAGAAAAATATTCCTTCAGTGTAAATTATATATTTATATGCAAAGCAACATTAATACACTGAATGCATCCCAAATGAGAGTTTTTTTTTTACCTAAGAAAATCCATTAAATGTCTAAAATGTGCAGGATATTGGTGTAAATATTTCACATGCAACATCCCATAATAACTACAGATCTTTATTTATTGGCACGTTAAAAAAGAACTCTTTATGGCTTTATACCAAGTTTATTTAAGATGAATTGAATTGCATTAAAAATCAACTGCTTTGAAATGCTTCGTGGATGAAAATACGACATGAATTCTATTGAACTAAACAAAACTACCCCAAGATCTGTCTCTCTAGCCACCGTTTTAACCAGTGGTGATATTAGAGCTGTGGGAATTTAGCCATCAGATATCAGGTCACATGAATTCACGAGGTTGCAGGGTGGGTTTGTTTTACTGCCTCATAGCTCCAGGTTTGATCCTGAGCTCTGGTTACTCCCTGTCTGTAGTTCATGTTCTCACTGTGTCTACATGGGTTTCATCTAGGCTCCTCGGTTTCAGAAGACTTCTTGAAACAAATCATTTTGCGAACTGGTTATGCTAAACCATGGACCTGTGTGTGGCCATGAGATAGACTGGCATCCAACCCTGCGATAAGCCCTGGATCTTCACAGTTGTACCAGGATAAAGGGCGATCTGAAGTTAAATGAGTTGGGAGAGAACGTGAAAAACAACACGATGAGCCGTTTCTAGCAATGAACAGAAATAAAGGTAAAGTAGATTGTTATTCCCCAATGTACAGAACATGTAAATACCCCCTGAGTGGGATATAAGTCAGAACGTTAAAAAAAAACAACTGTTTAGTATTGTTATCTCAGTAAACCAACAACTGTGAATGGAATACACACAAAACACATACAAATAAGTTAAAAAAAAAAGGAAGCACGAGCTCGATGAGATCGCCCTGGATGCAGAGGAACAACGGCTCATCAGGACATTCCACAGCAACAAAACAGGACGTGTCTCAATCCAAAAGGAAAGGGAGGGTAGATGAGAGGGGGGGGCAGAATAAGCTGGCATGATCCTTACTCTCATCTTCATTGGCTGTGATTTGGACTTCCCCCATCCCAGGAGAGTTGCCCTGTCCCATGTTGCCCTGGCACAGCCCTTTGCACATATGTGTTGATGAGGCCATTATGTAACCTGCAGGCCTTGGATGCACTTGGCTCTCACCTCCAACACCCCCACCCCCCACCCCACCCCCTTCCTTTACACCGCATTGTACTGTAGCTCTCGCTTTTCTCAAGCCACCCATTCTGTCTCCGATAAGAGAGCTTGTTTTATTGTAATATATATTCATAATATCATTTCAGGTGTAAAATGGTGACGAGTCATACACTGTTCCACAAGCTTTACTTTCTGGACTTCAAAATACATTCCTTGAAAAGTTGGTGTTTCTGATATAAAGGCTGTTCTCCTCTAAGTTTCCTTATCTTTCTCACTTGAATGTAATTCTACATTTTTCCCAGAAAAAAAAAGGAGCTAGCAAGTGATTTAATGTAAACGAACGGCCCGAAGTATTTACTCATATATAATTTAGACATTCAAATGATAGGCAGCTTTGTTTATATTCAGTTCATGTCCAACACACACACACACACACACACACGCACACACACACACAAAAGTGAAGATATTCACACATGGTAGTTATTGAATGGTAAGTTTGTGGTAAATTAAAACCACAAGTGCATCGAAGAAAAGTTTAGTGAGCGAGTGGGCCAAGTATTAGATCTTCACCGCCATGACTTCCAAATATTTTTGCAAGATTTACAGTTTTAACACAAATTGGATGCGATCGAATTTATTTGTAAATTCAAAAACGCTGAAGTATTTTACGTTTTCATCCTTTTTTTGGAATTTTGTGGCTGTCACTAGATGTAAATGTAGATTTTCAAGAGCGTCTGTGATTGTGCTGATTTAAGTAATTTACCAACATATACAATACATGCGAGTATGTAGAAAATCAAGGTTAATAAAAGTTTTGTAAATGTGGCAGGAATTGGTTTTATTTCTTTCTACCTACAGAAACATTTACACACGATAGCTGCTATAGTGTTGAAAAATACACCATTACAACCGCAACAGTTTACATAAAACCTTCATGAAACTCACCCAGTGAGCAGAATTATCAGACTGTACGTCCTATACATGCTAACCGTTTTTATATTCCCCCAAAATAAGCTCTCTGATGGAGTTGCTCAGACTGGAGACGCCTTTATCTCGAACACACACATGCTGCTCAAACATACCTCCTCCAGATTAAAGCACACTGGACGGTGATGATAGTTTCAAGCGTCTACATTTACGTCTACAAACAAAAAGTGTGCTAACAGTGAATCTCCAACTGTATACTGTATAACTGCATTGGCTCGGGTGTCATGTCCTTGTATGACCTTGAAACTGCTGTCGTTCTCCGTGAAGCCGTTTGGTGGGCTGAAAATAGCTGCATGATTTCTCCTCATTACACACGATATGCTTACCGTTCACACACAAAGTAACCTCCACCCTGTCAAAACCTAGCCGCTTTATTTCTAAATATATAAATATCATGTATACCACAGTGCTGTTCTCAATTCTGATTGGTCAGAAGGTGTTTTTTTTCTTCACTGTATATATCTCAGAGTATAGTACAACTACAAGGTCTAGATTAGTGCACTTGTTTTTATACCTTCCATAGTAACGTGTACAGGGGTTTATATGGTAAATGAGCCGTATGAATGGATGAGAGAGAGAGAGAGAGAGAGAGAGAGAGAGAGAGACTGTTCATAGCTGTTGAAATGTAAGATAAAACAGATGCTAAATTGATTCATAGACAGTCCACAACAATGAGCAGATTTAGAACGATAACTAACACATAATGTATGTAGTATGAAAGGAATCAAACACCTGTAAAAGGTTCTTTAAGCATCACCAGAATCCTTCTTATCGCTTACGTTTTTCTGTAACAGCATGATTTATCCCTTACATAAAGACTGATATGTTTAGTGTCATGCTTCATAAATTCCAGCATGAATATCTGTATAGCAGAAAGCACTTCCGGGGTCACGACACAGCGTTGCGCACTCCAGGGTTGGCGACCAACTTGGATGGAGCACATCCCCAGCTCTTGTGATGTCTCACCAATTCTCATAGCATGTCTAAGAACTATCCAGTCTTGCTTTCTTTTTCCTCACCTATTGTTCGACCTTTTCTGCCCTATATTCTTGAGTTATTCTTTACTGGATTAATGGACTGTTTTGTTGACCTGGATTACTGCCTGCCCTGCGTTGTTGTGTTTGCCTGTCAGTTTTAGATCATTGGACTGTTTTTGACTAAGATTTCTGCTTTTCTGTTGTTCTAACATAACCCCTGTGACCGTTGGTGTGTTTCTGCCTGCTCTAGCTCCATTATTACCCTGCATCTGTCTCTGGCTTTATTAAAGACTTTTGTCTGCGCACTGCATTTAGGTCTAAATCTGCTGTTCTTTACACAACGTGACATTGCACTTCAACCTTGGACACGGCAGACTATAGAACACAATCCTCTAAGTAAACACTAATAAAAACACTAAAACATATTAAACTACACAGGAGACACACAACACAGCTGCACTGCATTGTCTCTGCTGTCTTGATGCTTATGAAAAAGGAAATACGGCTCACCTTGGACAAATTAAGACGGCCCTGATGAATTAGCTCCGGCATGCATTTGGCCAGAACATGTAGTGCATGACATGCTAAATCCTAAATGTAGAAGGTGCTTTACACCTTCGCATCGCAGTCTCAAATTGATAAACAGTCACCAGGAGAGTGTGTGAAGCCAAAACCCACAGGAAGCACAGCATGCTACTGATTTTGTTTAGGCGTTTTAGCTTAAACGCTAGTGTGTCTTCCTGCCACCACTTACCGAGCTAAGTTAGCCACATTAGCTTTGTTCTTGGCTGATTTCAATTAAAAGATCTTTCCTGCTAGAAGAGCAAAACATAAACAGAACTTTCAGGCATAATGTGTCCAATATGTCACTATCTAAAATCATACAAGGCCCTGAGGCGTACACTGGTTTAATACTCAATCTGGCCTGCACAAAAAAAATTAATTAATTGGCGTTCCTATTACGTTTGACGTTTTTAATGTTTCCTGGCCTCAAATTTGTCCCTGATTATCACAGACTAGTCGGTTGTGTAATAAAAAACTAATTAAAGAGAACAGATGCAAGAAAAGGAAATGAGGACAATTCGAGAACAAAGGTATTTACCAAATGAGCCAAAAGCAAGCTATTAAAAGCAAGGCATGTTCAAAAGCAAAGCAACTCATGCAATAATTGGAAAAGTAATGGATAATGTAAGTGTTTTTACACACACACAATTTCTTTATCAGTTTTAAGTATTGATTAAGAGTACTTGTGTTATTGTATCATTTATTGCAGTTTGAGTTGGAGCATTTACTCTACACAATGCGTTACATAATACAACGCCAAATCCTCCTGAGTAGGAAATGCCTGTGTGTCCTCACTCTCAGTCTCTTATCTCGTCTCTCCCTGACTCCTCCGACCGTATCTTATCATTTGGTACGACCTTAAAAACGGGAGACTTTTTCCAAAATCCAGATTCGTGGTTGAAGGCGGTAGGAATCAAGGAAGCAAATAAATGAGAGTCTATATCATGTTGAAGGAAGCAGAAAGGCAGTAAAGTAATGAGCTGCAGCGAGATTTACAAAACTCGTGTGAAAGCAGAGGTTGCCGGTGTAATCATGAGGTTAACAAGCTGAAAGTGCTTTTCAGGAATTGTTTAATCACCGTCACGTCATCAGCAGCGTGCAAGCTAGCGGGCTCCTTCCACAGTTTGTTTTACTGAGAGGTTTGTGTTTCAGGCTCAGTCCTCACACCGCTCTTCTGCTCCTCTCTCCAAAACCACATATCAGTAACGCTTGAATCGTGCAAATCCACAACAGCCTACGGAAGTCCAAATAAACACACAAAACCAGCTTGTCATCCATCCAAGCTGCTTGGTGAGGAAGACGTACGAACAATAAATAAAACAGGTTTAATGTCTAGTGACTCAAGTCCTTGTGAGCTACAAGCAATATTTCACAAATGCAGTGCTTAATCGTTTCGTTTAATGTTGAATGAGTTCAGTTTGTAAGCTCCAGATTGTTGTATATTTTTTTTGGGAGGTCAACTCTGGCTTTTGGAAGCTTTGAATCCAAGTGACTAGAAAACTAAATGACTAGAACACTTTCTGATCACAACTACTGTACACAACACTAATTGTACACAAATATGACAAACACAACACTCACAACACTAAATGATGACTAAATGATTTCATACTTGACAGCCATCCGTTTTCTGTAGTGTTTATCCTATACAGGGAACCTGGAGTTTATCACTGGACACAAGGATCATCTCATTTCACATTCACAGAAACACACTGGATGGACAATTAAGAGATGTCAGTCAGCCTACAGCACGTGTGTTTATACTGGTGGAGGAAACCAGAGTTCCTTGAGGAAACCCCTGAAGCACAGGGAGAAGATATAAGAGGCTGGATATTGATGAAAATTTGGTCAAAATCACGGCCAGCTTAAAAGGATTAGAAGGATGAAGATATGGTATTGTTCCTTACTGATGTGAATGCATTAAACCTGAGATTTAAACCAATCAGGAATTGTATTCATCCACATCATGCATGGTTGGTGATGGCACAAATATGCAAATAATACATAGAATAGTAGCCTTTATTTAGTCACATATTTATTACAGCATTTTCTTCACATATCCTAATTTTGGAGGCTGGGGTCAGAGCACAGGGTCAGCCATGATACAGCACCACTGGAGCAGAGAGTGTTAAGGGCCTTGCTCAAGGGCCCAACAGTGGCAGCTTGGTAGTGCTGGGGCTTGATCCTCAATCCTCAAATCAACAACCCAGAGCCTTAACCTCTTGAGCTACCACTGCCCAGTGATGTAATAATAAGGAGGTTCGTCCAGAATTTAAGAACAAACACTGTGAAACATCAGATTATGAACCGCAAGGATTAACTCCAGGAAAGGTATAGAGTGATACAGAGTGAAAACAAAAGCAAACAAAATAAGTCAGGATTCCCTGGCTGTTATCTTCACTCACTAAAGTTCTGTGTGAGGTTATAACAAAGGGAATAAAACATCCCACACTGTAAGTCAGCGGCGTCCTGACGCGTTTTATATCAGACTTGCGGCAAAAAAAATCATTCGTTTGTTTATACTCAAAGAAAATGTCCCTGTGTACTGGTGTAAAAGGCTTAAAGATGTAATACTATAAGGCTTTGAATCCTGTTTGTGAAATGGAGTTTGATGTCTCCGCTCTCAAACGCTTTACTCCTATCAAATGGAATAAGAAGTCTAAAACAGTTCATTCATTTCCATGATGATTTGGTTAGATTTGATTTTTACTTCGACACAGACAACAGCAAGAGAACATGAAGCCTTGTTTTCTTGTTTTCACCCAAGCAAGTGTTTTTTTTTCTTCTGTGGATTATTTAATTAGGAAAAACAAAGCTTCAGGCTGTCACCCCATTACAGTCAAGTCAAGTTTTGTTTTGCCAAACAGATTAACGCAGATGATGATGATGAAAAATAGTCTATCGGCTAGTTATGTAGCGATTATTACATAAATGGAAGCTCAAATGGCAAATCGTAATGAATGAATAGAATTCGATTGTGAAAAAGGGTTTTGCTCAAACGGGTGATTTACTTACATCGCTAACATGGTTGATGAAAGGTGAACTTTATGTAAATCTTGAGCGACTCATTGCAGTGACTAGCAATGGGACTGAACTTCCGCTTCATCTCCTATCTGATGCAGATGTACACTGCTGAATGTTATACACAAACACCAAATCTTACACCAGAAAGTTTCATTTTAGCAAGAAAACTAATTCGGAAAGCTAGTTGCTCTACCCGTTGATAAATTTCATTATTATAGCGACCAGACTATAAAAAGAAATAAATAAACAGATAAATAAAAAAATCTCATTCATATTTTTAGGAGTTAAAGCTAAGTTTAATGTTGTGGCTCGTCCACGTAACAGGTTAGCGCTTACGGTTATGGAACCATTAAATAGTTATTAAACTCGGTTCATTAAACTGGCTGCTCTTTTTTTCTGTTTCTAAAAATTCAAGACAAAGTTACAGCTTCACCTCTGAATGTTACAAATCTCTTGTACTGGAGACTCCTTCTAAAAATAAAATACAAAAAGTGGAAAAAAGTAATAAAACAACACAAAAATTATAGCGCTAAACCTTTTTTGCGGAAAAAGCACCGCACAAATAAATTCGAATGAGCTGCTGCTATAGAAACGATCAGAAATCAATGTGTCAGAGTGTATCAATGTGTGATTGGACATAAACGCTGAAAAAAATGAACGTGTAATCAGTCTGATTTAAAAAAAAAAAACGACGTATGGTTTACATAAAAACATTAAGCTTCAAAATGTGATTTTGTCATGTATTTTGTCTAATGACTAGATTGAATGATGTAGAACCAGAGCATTAGTATTAGCATTAACATAAACCAGTTAAAATCTTGTTGAGTTATTATTCCTTCATTTTATACAGGGCTTTGAAAATCCACACTCAAATCATGTCAGATATAAGAAATCTAATTGTGTTAATGTAACTCGGTTCTCTGCAGTGTTAATGTTACTCAACATGGTTGTGGTATAAGATTTCTAATAAGAGCCAACATATTTCCTGTAACGCCTACTCAAACACAAGCCATCAGTAGTCAGAAAAGAAAAAAGAAGTTTCATCTTTAACCCTGAAAGTTTTCCTTTGCAATTTCTTTCAGCTGTTTTTGGTTCATCAGTTTCCCCCGAATAGGATTCAGTAAACACGCTGCTGCACACACACACACTTTGTGTGATTGTTGCGATGGTGAAACAGGACTCTCTTCATTCTCTGTGCTCTGAAAAAGACGAGTGAGATGTGGACTCTTTTTGAATAGCGCATATTGTGCACAGGGATTTCTTCTCAAACTTGTTGTCTGGCAGCTGATCGCTGCTGCACATGCGTATCCATTCCTCTGTGTGTGTGTGTGTGTGTGTGTGTGTGTGCATATTTGGCTTGGAGTGATCAGTGCTAAGCATAAAGTCCGTGTCCTCGTGAACAGCTGGCTGAAGAGAAGGAAGTCTTTGTCTACTGGAGACGCAAAGAGACATTGTCTCTCGGGCCTACGACTCTCATTTGACGCTAACTGACACTCTACACTAACATAGCGGCCACAGACACACATGCGCAACACATGTACGATTAGGAGCAGCTTCAAACAGAGCTGTCACTAAGCCTACACGCACACACACACAAGCAAATATGTGAACACTCACTCTTACAGATGCCAGGATTGCAGCATCTGACACCTTCTTCTAGACCTCCATCAGCGACCGCAAGAGGGCTGGTTTAGCTTCTCTTGTAAATATTGAATGGCACACATTAGACCACAGAAGGGGATTCTTATTTCTAGGGGTAACTCCGGCTTTACTTGCCTCCGGGCTATAGCTCACAATTGGTTCTGGATTGTAGAGCGAAGGGAAAACAGCACGCAACACAAAAGCCTATCTGTCCACACTGTAGTCGGCTTTCAGGGCACTGCGAGGTTTATGCTAAAGCCTGTAGTCATTATAAAGCCACTCTTATTGCTATTAGTCCTGCTTTTTAAGAGACATTATGGAGAGCTCTAAAGAAACAGACATTTTTTTTTTTTAATAGCAGAAAATCCATCATGCCAAACAGTTTTGTCTTAAGAGTCTATTCATAATTGTACTCTGTGTGTGTATTCGGTTACTTTTCCCGCTCTATTAATACAGGACGCTCTTCAGAGTCAGCCTGGAATATGAAGAGCGTCTAAAGATAGACTCGGAGTCAGAGAAAATCGATCGGGGTTTATAGAGAAAACAGGCTCGCGTAAACAGAAACACTCCTCAAAGTCAGCTTGGGGTTGGAAAGATCTTTAGATTTCCATCAGCGTGTCTCGATTCCTTTTACAATGCGTGCAGTTACTGTATCGGTTGCTGTGTCGTGAGTTGCACTTCATCTTTTGGTGTCCTCGTATTGGTGGGTTTTTAAACAAGTGTTGTTGCAGAGACACATTACAGAATAATAACAACAATGTTTCTAACAGCAGGTTTCCCAACGGTGCAGGAGAAAAGCGGTGGCCATGTTGTCTGAAGCTCAGAGTTAAACCGAATAATAATAATAATAATAATATTAATAATGATATCATTAATAATAATACTGTTCTACCACAGATTTTTACCACATGTGATATTTCTGTATAGTTATATATAGTTATTGCTGTTCTATTTTTTTGTAGTCTATTGTAATATTTTTTGATTCTATGTTTATGACATACAGTCAAAAGACAGTTCACTGTGTGTCGTACTGTGTAAGGTTCTGTATGTGACAAATAAAATATGAGTTTGAATTAGAACAAAGCTTCAGTCATCTCTCTCTCTCTCTGCCTCCTCTCTCTGTCTATGTCTCTCTCTCTCTGTATGCCGGTCTGTCTCTCTCTCTCTCTCTCTCTCTCTCTCTCTCTCTCTGTCGGTCTGTCTATCTCTCTCTACCATCTCTCTCTTTTTCTCAGTCAAAACTATACCGAACAATCCTGGATATCGGTGAGTCCTAAGAGGGCAGACAGCTCTTTCCTTCCTCCATGTTACACCAGCTTGTGATGCAGTATAGCATTGGGGGAAGTCGTGGCCTAATGGTTAGAGAGTTTGACTCCTAACCCTAAGGTTGTGGGTTCGAGTCTCGGGCCGGCAATACCACGACTGAGGTGCCCTTGAGCAAGACACCGAACCCAACCCCCCGAATTCTGAGTAAGGGTCACCATACTTAGCCGTATGTCACGTCACTTTCCCTTTCATTTAGAAAAGGGGAGTTGGTGAGCTTCAGTGAAAGTCTTCACCTTCCCTGCTGGGTAACTTCTGTATGATAGTGGGACTGACTGTGGAGGCTGAGAAATGGCCACTAAATTAGGGAGACAATCAAGAAATTGTTTTTTTTTTTTCTTTCTTCTTCTTCTTTTAGTCCCAAAGGCACAAAAGCAGCATTTCACCTTCTAAAAGCATCAACCTAAATAATTATATCTACCTGCGACTACATAAAATAATACGGTGACTTTAATACAAAAGCTTCTATTATTATTCTGGTACTATTATTAAACAAAAACTACTCTGAAAGTAAAGATTTCGAGTCTAGAGCCACTGATCCAATCCTGTCCTGGGAGTTTACAAGGTTAAACATGATCCGCAATAACAATATTCTGCATGATGAATATTTTAATGTATCATATAACCAAACACTGTCACATGTCCATCACCGCCGACCAGACCAGGAGGTGCCACAGCGGAGCGCATACGTAGATCTGACTTTGTGCGAGTGTTTGTGAAACTTGACCTGTGCTTTGTTCCCTGATGTCTGTGTTACAGGGGAGTAGATTTAGTGCTGAGCTGGTGTGCCTATTGAATAACTGCACAGTTAAAACATACCATATATAATACACTGCCCTTCCCTGGTTAAAGAAGTGAGAGTTTATTAGTGTGTGAGTGTTATTAATCCCTGCTGAAGCTGGGTTATGTTCTCTAGAAGCTCTATAATAATAAATCTACGTACAGTTTATACCACATTCTTCTCTGTAGAATTCTCGATACTGATTGGTCAAAGAGTGTTGATGAATTAAGCGATATTGCATGAGCAAGAGTGTAGTGATGAATCTCACAGCCATGCTGATATACAGTTTAACTGCGTGACTGCACGTGCATGTGATATGTAGTATTTTATTTCTACAAGCAAAGCATTAATATCGAGTTACTGGCATTTCAGACACAGTATGACCTAAAGTTTTGTTTATTTTTGCTTAGCAGAACAAGATCTCCTAGAAGCTGCATTCACTTTATAGCTGAATAACTAGCTCGTGTTGATTGTGCGTTCGTGTTAAGGGTGAAATTGGCGTCTCTTCTTAATCGTAATATTCCTGAAAGTGATCAGTCAGTCACTGATGCTAATGATGTCGCTAACACTGCTGTACTAGCAGCTTCGAACCAGGAAGTGGAACAGTAAATGGTGAACACAGATGAGCAGCGTAATCCACACGGTGAAATGTCCCAGTGAATTTATACTAAATGTAAACTAAATGTTATACTAAAATGCACTCTTCCAACACAGCTCGAGCAATCAGAATAGTGGATCAAACCTAACTCTAATTTTCTTTATCATTGTGTAGAATTTATAGGTGAAGCTGGAGCTTTTCTTTTGGAATGGTAAGCTTAAATTAATTAAAAGTATATATATATACTGTGTGTGTGTGTGTGTGTGTGTGTGTGTGTAAAATGGGATTGTATCTGCTTGCCTTGTATTGGTAGGAAAAGCAGGAAATATGAGCGGTGGAAGTGTTTTGTTTACCGGCTAATCAGGCTGTAACTAAGCCTTATGCCAAGCTAGTATATAGAAGAAACAGAATAATGTGTGTAAATTGTGTGTGTGTGTGTATGTGTGTGTGTGTGTGTGTGTGTGTGTGTGTGTGTGTGTGTGTGTGTGCAGTGTAAATTCCATGTGTGAGCTGCAACATTTTCTACTCTCCAACTTAGATTTTAAACCGTAGAAAACAGCACAGACACGTGGAGTCCTTTGATGCAAAGCTTAGGAGATGGTGGCCCAGAAAAATTCTGAAGAAATGTGCGCAACAAAAGCTTCTTGCAAGTATGTTTGGCAAGGCAAAAAAACAAAAACCCACAGGGATTTCACAGGCATGTGAAATCCTATTCAGTGTTAGATCTCGCAGGAGTAATTAGCACAAAATCAACCTTTTTGTACTAAGGCACTGCGATTAAGCAAGTTTCTACTTGCTTTTAATATTCATACCGTACGCCAACGCAGCACAAAGCGTAACATGATGTGTGTGTAGTTTGGGGCACTATAGAGCAAAGCGACAAACCGGAACGGTTTCTTAAATCCTGCGTTTATGTAGTTTTATGCTAATTGTTGCTAGGCTAATGTTTGAGCAACTGATTAGTCTTATTAAAGCTTGCATAAATATTGTATGATGTATCAAAGGCTGTTCTATTTTACACAACATACTGTTTATTGCAATAAATACCCTAAAACCACTAACAGGTAACGTAATTAACATTAATGCCTTTACAGTGGCACCAGACCAGATTGACCAGATGGCTTAACCTTCCCTCCACACACGTCAGTGAGCCTCGAGTGCTCATGGTTCTGTGTGGACCACTTTCAGTTGGTACTAACCACTGTATATATCAGGAACACCTCACAAGACCTGTTGTTTTGGAGAATCTCTGAAGATTCTCAGTCGTCTAGTCTTCACAATCTGGTTCCCATTTTCCTGCTTTCAACTCATCAGCTATGAGACCTGACAGTTCACATGCTGCCTAATATATCCCACCCCTTGACAGGAGGCATGAGATTATCGACGTTATTCACCTCGTCTGTCAGCGGTTTTTGTTTTAAGGCTAAACTGTGTATGTAGGTTTGCACACAAACCGTCAGGAATACAGTAAGAGCTGCGTTTTAAAGATCTGTTTGTTGATTTATATGCCAATATACGCATACATCATTTTTTAAATTATATATTTATATTAAAAGGAATATCTTTATTTTAAAACAGTAATAATTTTAAAAACACTACAATTTTCAAAATTCCGCTTCCGATAAGTTTGTAATTAAAATGATTTAATTAATACATTTGATATCATAGAATAACATATTGTGACATATTGATATTTCACTGTCATATTTCTGTTCCCTATTATCCCTTAGTTTAAAAAAAATAGCGTAGTTGCCTTTTACTCTTTTATGCACTGCAAACTAATATTCCATTATTTATGAAACTTACTGTATACATTTTATCCTTTACTCAAGATAACGTCATGTCCTTAGCTAACTTTAATTTTTTTGCATTAGATTATCAAATGTTCTCGTTTCAGTTTGAAAACGCATATCATGACGACAACTCGTCCATCTGTTTACCAAACGTGTCCCGGAAGAGTCGGAACGTAGTCAGTAAACATTTTACAGTTGACATGGAAACCTGAAAAACAGGGATGTGGCTCACCTTTGTCACTTTTTACCCTGCAGATGTTCATAATGTATGCAGGCGAGTATGTGAAGAATGCCTTCAGAACAAAAACAAAGAAAGATTTGTTGTTCCGTCATCACAGAATGTTATTGTGTTGTTGGAAAAGCGCCGCTTCAGTGAACATGCTGGTGCTAAGACATCGGCGCTGCTCAGAGGACTCGTACTTGACCTACACTTAACCCACACTTGAGTTCTGCTTCTGTGTCAATGTTTATGGATGTTAGTCAACTTCCTCATGCCGGAAACTTTTGTGACATTGGAGAAAATTTTGAACTTTAGTCTGCATTCTAACTAGTCGTTTCTGGATAAGCTTTAGTTCTATTATTCTTCTATAGCCAGCATACGAATATGAGTGCCAATGAAAGGCATAAGGAAGCGTTGGGTATGAAACGAACAGCTGGGTAAAAGTCAAATGCTACCCATCATGTGTTCCAGTTTTTCAGCCTTCCATCGTACAGAATTTTGGGATTGCCTTTAAAGACAATAATTGTCTTTAGATTTCTTCAGGATACTGTACTTTATTTTGTGCTCCCTCTCTGGATTACATAACCACTGGAGAAAAAATGCGCTCCTACAGACCTCGAATGGAACGTAGGGATACTGGTGATATTCTGTACCCACAGAGAGACCCTTGGAGATATAAAATATATACTCATATATTACCCACAGAGATACAGATATATCATACATCCAATAACAGGCACGTGTTTGCTATTGCTTCTAGCACACAGCTAACATGTTTGTGGTGATGAACTGATCTTTGGCATATGGGTTAGATTTAACAGTAGAAACATGAGGTGGCTGTGACAGAGGCAACTAACAGGACTATAAGTCAGAACAAAGTCAAGCCCTGGGTTGTTGAGCAGAGAATCAGAGTTCAAGCCCTAAACCGCCAAGCAACCACTGTAGAGCCCATGAGCATGGCTTCTGTTCCAGGGGCACTGTATCATGGCTGACCCTATGCTCTGACCCCAACCTCCAAAAGTTTTTTTGGGATTTTCTCCCAACCTCCAAAAGTTGTGATTTGTGAAGAAAGAATTTCACTGTTCTGTAATGTATATGTGACAAAATAAAGGCTTCAATTCTATTCTTTCTGCAAATGCAAAATCATGTGCTAGCTACAGAAAACAACATGCGTAAGCTCAACAGCAACAACCATGAAGATGTCTTTTATTTGTTGAATGATTTTCTTCACATATCCCAGCTTTTTAGGGTCAGCTGTGATAAAGCATCCCTGAAGCAGGGAGGGTTAAGTGTCTTGCTCCAGGGTCCAACTGTGGCAGTGCTGGGGCTTGAACCCTTTGCTTTCTAATCAGCTACTCAGAGCCTTAACCACCTGAGCCACCATTGCCCAAACAGGCCCATCTCTATATACCGACACATTCATGAAATGGGTCAATTAGCCAATCATTTGGCAGCAGTGCTATGTATAAAATCATGCAAAACATCAGAACGGAGATAAAATCTGATTTTTGTGATTGGAAGATTTTGAAATATTCATTTGGCACCAACAATCAGGCAACAGAGAGTTTGTACAAAGTAAAACTAAAAGCATTTTGTCAATGGAAACGCCTTGTTGATGAGACAGGTTCAAGGAAAATAGCAAACTGATTTTTAAATTATATTATATAATCCCTCTTTACAAACGTGGTGAGCAGAAAAGCACCTCAGAAAGGCACAACCAGGTGGATGAGCTACAAAAGCAGACGAGCACGACGGGTTTCACTCCATTCAGCCAAGAACAGAGATCTGAGGCTACAGTACAGTGGGTACAGACTCACTTACACTGGAGGAGCTGACGTTCAGAAAAAACAATGACACACGACCTAGAGGTTCACAAACGATTTTTTGAAGCCAGGCACCGTTTTACTTACAATTAAAACCATTTCATGTGATTGATGAGTTAAACCATCTAGCTTGAATAAGAATTCAGTAATATTCAATAGTACTATGAACTACGATAAAGGTGAAAATCTCAGACCTTCCAGCTGCTATATGAGACCTGAGAGCTCTACAGTGAAGTTAAAGAGTAGTCTATTTATAACTAATCATTAAACGTTGTTTGAATGCAAACACATTTGTACAGAGGACTCATGTTTTCTTTCTCTCTCTCTCTCTCTCTCCATTTTCCCTCCCTTTAATTTATCCCCCTTACACCCCCCACCCACCAATCACCTCCAACATTAACTTCTTGGCTGAGGTCCAATTCCTCGTCCGACTTGACCAAGGAGAAAGCTTATGTAACCACGTGAGGAGTCACCTTATGTAACATACCATGAAGTTCCACTACTACATTCTCTAAAAGTGAACTGAATTAACCAAAAAAGAAACAAAAACATACAAAAATGCACACTCCTTTGCAAGGCAGGCTACTCAACTGCCAAGACACCGTTTGGCATAATGCTGGACATAAACATATTTTTTTTTTATGTTAAACTATATCCTGTGCTATTACAGCTACCTGTGCCTGTCATGGCAAGTCTACAGAACTCTAATGCAGTAGAACAGCAACACAGACTCAGTGCATTATTAAAGGGTTTAGTGAATTCCATTCCCAGCCAAGCTATGTCTTGAACCGATGCTAGAAAGAGCATGTAAGAACTGTGTTTTACAGCAGCCACGCTCAGACTGATTACATAAGCATGCTGCTGTTTCTGAGCGCTGTGTGTGTGTGTGTGTGTGTGTGTAACCCTGAATAACCTCCATCAATTCAGTCAGACCAATCTGACTAAAACAGCTTAATATAAAACATAGCAGAAAAAATGACCCAGAGTTTTGAGAAATCTTTCTGAAATCTTTACCGAAAAGAATAACAAGCCCAAAATTCATCTTGTCCTTTCATCGTCTCACATTTCACCACCAGAAAACTGCTGTACGTCATAACTCACATAACGCTCATCCGATTTGTCTGACATGACTAAACCAAGGAGCTTAAAAGGACCGTGTAATTCTCAATGCAATGCCAAGGCCTCAGATAAGACTTATTCTCAGCTCACGTCACAACTGGTCCCGGTATTTTGTTGTTCTGTTTTTATATGATTATTTATTATTTCTTTAATAGATTGGTGTAGACATTAGAGGTGGGAGAAAGAAAGAATGTGGAGTTTCCAGGCTCCCCAAGGATTGGTTTGGGAAACAGCCGAAGCAGAAACATTTATACAATAAAAACAAGCCTCTTTAAACGCTTATAGAATATCGATCATTTTAGTATAAGAAAATAAAAAACTAAATAAAACAACAACAACAAAAACCTGACTAAGGAATAGGAATACAGTTTATAACAGTACTAACAGTTTCAATACCTGTTTTATAGATCCATCCAATTTTTCCATCCATCTATCCATCCATCCATCCATCCATCCAGCTATCTATCTATCTATCTATCTATCTATCTATCTATCTATCTATCTATCTATCTATCTGTCTGTCTGTCTGTCTGTCTGTCTGTCTGTCTAGTCTTTCTATCCGTCTAACCATCTATCTAATCTTTCCATCCATCCATTTATCTATCTATCCGTCCATCCATCTAATCTATCTATCTATCTATCTATCTATCTATCTATCTATCTATCTATCTATCTATCTATCTATCTGTCTGTCTGTCTGTCTGTCTGTCTGTCTCTATTTCACATTTCTCATGCTGCCCATGATTCATGTCAAAACTACATAGAATGTGATTTTAAAATATCATTTAAAGACACAGCTCCAGCACGAGTGTATTACGTGGCTCAGAAAACCCTTCACTCTGCTTCCCTCTCTGAAATCAGGACATGTCAGACACAGCCAGAAAATTCTCTTATAATACAAAAAATGCACACACATACAGTGCACACACTGGAGCTGCTTTTCTGAGCTGACAAGCTACAAGTAAAATGAATGACATGGATATGGAGAGGTGTTTAAATAGAATCTGGATAAAGTGTTGAATTGTTACTTCTTCTGTCTGACAAAAAAGAAAGCAGCGAAAACGGATCGCTGAGTCAGAGCGAAGACGCGGGTTAGTACAATTTGATGCATTCTGTCTGATGTGTAGATGGCCGAGTCTTAGAGCTGAGTGAACTTTTAAAGGGGACTGAACATAAAGCCAAGCATGGCGATGAATATGGTGTTCTTTTACTGCTTGTTTAACTGAATTGTCTGTAAATGGCTTCCAATAAATCTGTCTCGAGAGCACAACAGAATAATTTTACACATTTCAGATTGCGCAAGAGTTTATGGTACAATTACAGTCATGTTAACACACACAAACACACACAGACACACATATGCTCACCAAGTTCTCCAAGTTTGCAGACGTTACCTAGGAGACACATAAGCGTTCCATTAAAAATCGGTAAACCTTGATTTTGCTGGCTGTGCCAATTTTGTTGTTAGTATAAAGAACATCAGCCCCAAGGGTTGGAAAAGAGCCCGATGCAGACTGGTATTAGAAATGTACACGTCAGGGTAGGACAGATGGAACAATCTTTAAAGAAGTCTATGCAAAAAAATAAAAAATAAAAATTTGCCTTTGGTGATGATAGCAGCTTGATGGCAGCTGTGCCTTAAGGAAACTTGTTATTCTAGACTGTGCTTTCTTCTAAAAAAAAAAATTCAACTTGCATGTCAGTACTGAACGTGTGGTGCCCTGAATGAGCCTCACAGTCTGAATGTGTGGGAACAAGAGGGAGGATAGGGAGGGGAAAGAGGGACGCCCGGACGGGAAGTTCAAACGAAAGCTTGCACAGCTCTTTCTCCATGAATTATTCATTCAGTGTCCATCAGCAAGACGGATTTCCCTTCTGCAGCTCAAAAACTAGATTTGTCTCTGTCTGTCTTTATCTTACTGTCTCTCTCTCTCACTGTCTGTCTTTTTGTCTCTCTCTCACTGTCTCTCTATCTGTCGTTCCTTTCAATTCAGGCTGTCTTTTTGTCTCTCTCTCTCTATCTCTCTCATTGTCTGTCTGTCTCTTTCTCTCTGTCTGTCTCCGTCCCACTGTCAGTCTATCTGCCTGCCTGTCTGTCTCTCTCTGTCTGTCTTTTTTTGCCTGTCTCTCTCTCTCTTACATTAACACACAGTATGACGTAGTGAAATGTGTTTTACGAATGTTCCTTGTTGAAGTAAAGTAGAAGCAGAAGGAAAAATAGAACTACAGAGGAAAATTCAAATGTATTTACAATAAATATAAATAAAATAAAAATTAAAAAAGGATAAAAATCGATCTGTAGTTCGGAGCAGTCCTGGCGGCAGCCGACCTAACCGGTGCCATCTTGGATATACAAGTTGTGGAATGGGTGCGAGTTGTTGCAGAACACTGTTCATAGAATAATAACGCAGTAAAAACCCTACTGCACTTTCCTACTGATTTCATCAGCAACAATCCCACAAGGATCATGAAAAGGAAGGTTTTATAGATGTTGTCTTGAAATACTCACTGTCTTCCCAGGACAAAGAGTTTTGACCCAATTAGCATCTTCAGTGGGATTACTGCGTAACTGCAAAGAGCCTTCAGCTGTTTCATCTGTGTCTACACTTCTATTGAAAAAAAAAAGGATTTTCTTCCATAACCCATTATTAGATCCATTTATACCATCACTGTGTATAATAAAGTGAGACGTCTGACTCTCTGATGTATTTTGAGTTGATGTCAGAACGCGGCATGAGCAGAAGCAGTGATGTTTACTAGATGATCAATAAATAAGAAAAGGAATAATCTGTCCTTCATTAATCTCACCATACTGATAACACTAATAGGAGAGGAAGTAAAATACGTACAGATCAAATAAAATGTTTAAAAGACAGACAGACAGACAGACAGACAGACAGACAGACAGATAGACAGACAGACAAATGGACAGACAGACAGATAGACAGACAGACAGACAGACAGATAGACAGACAGACAAATGGACAGACAGACAGACACACAGACAGACAGACAAATGGACAGACAGACAGACAGACAGACAAATAGACAGACAGACAAACAGACAGACAGATAGATAGATAGACAGACAGACAAATGGACAGACAGACAGATAGACAGACAGACAGATAGACAAATGGACAGACAGACAGACACACAGACAGACAGACAAATGGACAGACAGACAGACAGACAGACAGACAGACAAATAGACAGACAGATAGATAGATAGATAGATAGATAGATAGATAGATAGATAGATAGATAGATAGATAGATAGATAGATAGATAGATAGATAGATAGATAACTGGCTAATGGTAAGAACTGGGAAATAATGCATGAAGGAGAAGGAGAAGGAGAAGGAGAAGAAGAAGAAGAAGAAGAAGATTCTCATTGGTTAATCCTGTTTGTCTTCACAGAATCCCATAGAAATAAAATATGATAAATGTAAATGTAATTAAACAAACCATGGAAGGAGTCTGTGGAGGTTAAATATTGGGAATTCGTATCGTTAACTCCACTGACCTTTTATAAGCATCATTATTATCACACGCATTACACATATTATTATCTACTGCACAAAGCAATGCTGTCTGACATAATCACTTTATTGGATCATATGTTTATTTATAAGAAAATACAATCAAGATATTGTGGCATATCTGAATGTAAAGTGAGACTTTATACTGCTGTAACGTTCATAATAATAGTCAAGTTTAATCAGCTCACAGGATTAAATGTACCCTTTATTTGGATGAATGCTTATTATCGCAGCGTCTACATTTATAGCATCAAGTACTGAAAGCCGGTCTGAGGTGAATAACACGCAATAAAGCTCCAATAAAACGGCAACATCTACCCGTAAAATTGCAGAGATGCGTCTTCGGACAGCAAGAAAATAAAATAAACAAATAAACATTAGATTAAAATAGCAAATTAAAAGCTTGATGAAAATAAGAGCATGTGCTGGATCAGGTGCTATTCTATAAGCTGCCAGATAATGAGGGTGGAGTCCATATTGATGTTCAGTTACCATCTTCTTCTTATTTATTCAAACACCTCTAATCTAGAAAAGAAAAGAAACAAAAAAAACCCAGAGGATCTCATGTGTGAATGTTCACTCATGTAAATATTGATGTAATTTAAGAAATTAAGTCGTGACTCCGAATCTGACCCCCAGAGAATAAACCGCTAATGAATGAATGATCTAGAGGCAGCAGATGTTGGTTTTTGAGGCTCCTGGTTTCTTGAATTTATTTATGTTGTTAAACCTAGTTACGCATTGATATGGCATGAGGAAAAAGAAACTTTTTCAGAAACTAATTATTTCACTTTAGTCGGTTCACTCTGTTATACAAAAATATAAGAAGTTGGCCAGTGATTGAAATAAATAATCATTTTGTGGTGTTACCAGATTCATAAATGTTTTGATAAAAGTTAAAAACATAAAACATTTGATTAGTTTTATGATATTTAATATTCGGTTTTAATTGCTAATACACAGTATATACATTTTCACTTTGCACCTCTAAAGATTTCAGTGATTAGCCTCGCTATTAAATCTATTAAAGATTGTGAGTAAAGCTCACTGTTAAAGGTGTGGTAGAGAAAGAGTTCAAGTCAGGTCATCAGACCTTTAGGACTATAATATTCAGGAAGAAAAACAATAAAGAAAAAAAAAGAGACAGAACCAAGTGCATCTTCCCAACGTTGGCAGAAAAATGTACTTTCTGCCTCACCTTAACATGGAATCTCACTCCTCACACACCTGATAACTGAGTCTCTGTGTGTGTGTCTCTGTCTCTCTCTATCTCTCTCTCTCAATAGCTCTCTCTATCCCTCTATCTCTAGCTCTCTCTCTGTCTGTCTGTCTGTCTGTCTCTCTTTGTGTCTGTCTGTTTCTCTCTATGTCTCTCTGTCTCAATATATCTCTCTCTCTCTCTGTCTGTCTATCTCTTTCTCTGTCTGTATGTCTCTCTGTCTCTCTCTCTCAATATATCTCTCTCTCTGTCTGTCTGTCTATCTCTTTCTCTGTCTGTCTCTCTCTCTGTCTCTCTCTTTTTATTTCTCTCTCTCTCTATCCCTCTATATCTAGCTCTCTCTCTCTGTCTGTCTGTCTGTCCGTCTCTCTCTCTCTCTCATTGTATCTCTCTCTCTCTCTCTCTCTCTCTCTCTCTCTCTCTCCACCACATACACCCAACCTTGAACCTCTCTAATTAAATAATCAGTTAACACAGTGTTCGGCTTTCGTTTTCATTCTGTTGTGTTTATTTAACCCACTTTTACACTCAGAAAGATATCAGAACTGAGCAGAAAAGAAGTGAAACAGTGGGTGGTGAAAAAGAGGAATCTGAAGTTTAGAGTGAATTATGTTTCTGAAATGCAATACACCTGCTTGGTAGAAACGTTACATTCCATACCCCGAATTCATGTCCTCTAACTTTTCCAAAATAAAAGATATAAAAAGCTGAAGTGTTTTTTTCCCCTTATCATCTGGTTCTCCATCATTTAGTGAAACCAATAAGGTGAAATGCTTTGAATATTATACAATATTCCAGTTGTGGTTGATCTTGTGATATCCTGGGTGTTGGAAAATCGTGTAGTTCATTGAGCAGTTAGCGTTAAAATGATCACAAACCGAAATTCTATAACTTTCAACAGAAACTGTATCACATTAAGTTAAAGATCACACAAGCCCTGGAAAAAGGACACATTTACAGGGATATTTTGTTGTTGTTTTATTATTATTATTATTATTATTATTATTATTGTTTATTTTTCACACACAGAGCTGCATCCCAAAAGATCTGGTACACACTATGTGCTTACAACACACTATGTACCCTTGCAGCTAGTGTATGAACGTCAGAAGTGCTGTATCACCTCAATTTTTTTTACTCGCCTCAATACAAGCCGTTTCCCAGTCAATGGTGAGTGAGGTCAAACACATATAACGCAACTTTGCAAGCTTTAGCTTAGCTTTAAAATAGCTTCTTAATATAAATCACCATGTGAGCTACATTAAAAGACATTTGTAAGACATCTTGTTCATTAGAGTGTCGTCGGCCATCTAATCTCGTCCAACGTCAGCATTTAGAAGCCCCGGTCCTTTCCCACTACGTAAACGAACCTGCCTGTGTTGTGTGTATAAAGTGCCCAAACTTCTGGTTGAATAAATTGCTTAGAATATTTCATAAGTATGTGTTTTGGGATGTAACTTAGCAACTCTGGCAGGATTATTATCATCTGTGAGAATTTTAGCATGTTTTACTTCTTGTTTTTATCATTATTTATTAATTGTGACAGACTTTATTTGAAAAAGAAAGCTGAGGTTATGTGAAAAGAAAATGTAGCCTTGCATGTATTGTGTTAGCAAGAGTGTGTTATAGATGGCCATCTTAGCCCTGCTTCAATTAGAAAGTCAATCATTTTAAAGCTTAGCAGTTATATAAGATATTGGAGCAATATTACCTGACTGATTCTCAGTAACAGTAATAATATAAATTTAAACATAAATTTACAACAAAACATTTATTATCACAACTGTAGGATAGCGACTTTTTATGTTTTCTTTGTAATGTTAATGGTTGAGATAAACTACAACACTTAGGCTACACGTTAGCATCAACATAGCAACAAGATAAAACTAGTTTTAGCTAGAAGAAATGCTGCCAGCACCAAAAGAATCAACTCTTTTAATCACTGAAAATGTAAAACAGTGAAAAATATTAAAATCACTGTTAAATAAAATCTATTATTTATTTTCACATTAACTAAATGATGCTACATTGTTGCCATGCTACAGGTTTTTAGCTTACTGATCATTTATTCCTACAACTCTAGTCTATGGAATCTATCTAGTCATAAGAAGCTGCTGTTGGTGTCAAACTATTTAGCTGTAAGCAACTTTAAGACAGATTAGCCGAACCATCTGAGCCTTCCATCTTCACTACTGGACGTAGTGTAAGAGCAGCAGCAAGAGCATAAGCTTTTTAAAATGTCTGACATTAAAAAAGATAAAAAGAAAATCAACAAAAAACCCAAAACAAACAATGCCAACAAAGAAATTTTTGTTAGCAGCAAGCGCAATCTGTTATTCACTTCAATCCACAGTTGGCTCAGTCCCTTCTGCTAATGCGGAGGAAGGTGAAGTTTCAGCCGTCTGAGCCAGGCTCAATTCCGAACTAAAACAATTCAGTTTGCTCAGTTGCGAGAAAGAGAGGGAGCGATGAAAAGGAGCCAAGAAGATGAAAAGTCTCCTTCAAGTAATCTAGACCCATGTGCACGTTATTTGCTTGAACAAAAACAAGCCATATCTTCTTTACGACTTATCTTATTTATTTTGCTCTTCTAAATTCTGTTCCATTTTAATCTAATTTGTGTGATGTGAGATTTTAAACTTGGAGTCTCGTACTGAAGGCAAACAAACAGCCTATTTTCTTCCTTAGCCTCTAACAATACACAGAGTTAACACAAGTCTCTCTCACTCACTCACTCTCTCTCTCTCCCTCGACTTTGATTTCTTCACCACTACTAGCAGGTGTCCACCAAAAACACAACACTTTTAGCAACACAAAAATAAAGAGGAGAGCAAAAAAAAAGGAAAATATCCTAGTAATGTGATTAACATTTCCTTGTCTCTCTTTCTTTCTCTCTCTCGCTCTGTCTTTTTCTCTTTCTCTGGACTTAGGAATAGATTTGTCCACTAGCTTTTCACTGTTTTGAAAAGGAAATTCCATGAAAGGCCTGATGGGAAAGTTCTACTCCTGAACAGATACGTTGGCTTCATGCCTCACAACTGTCAGCTGACGATCTTTGCTTCGACTAATGGAGAAATGGAACGGACTCTAAGAAGGTAGAGGAACCAATAATAATGGAAAGAGTCTGAATATTTATGTAAAGATAAACATATTATAGGACAGAATATGATCTGTTAAATAAAACACTTTTTAAGGATCAAGGATCCTCAATGATCTGTAGGTCAGTACATACACACTAGTGTGTGTGTGTGTGTGTGTGGTTAGCTAGACAGCTGTGACCCATCACCCGAGATGGCTAGCTAGTTGTTATGAGAAGCCTTGTGTTGCGGCCAACATTCAGACAGCTTCTGGCTTGCCAGCTGTTGGATGCAATCTGGCAACGCTACGATCGATTGATGCTAAAAAACCACGGTCATTCAAATCTACAATGACTTTGACACATGACGATACTTTACAAGGATCTGGATCTCTTCAATAGCTCCTGGCTCTTTTCAAAGGACATTAGCAACAAATGGTCTCGGTTTAAAGAAGAGAAAACAATAAACCCAGCAGTGTGTCCACGCAGGATCAATGCAAGTGATTCTGCTGCTTCAGAGTTAAAAATTGAGCCATGGATATGAGTGATGAGACAGACAATCCAAAAGACTTAGCTTCTTGAAGTTCTGGTGCGTCATATTCATATTCTTTGAGCTACTAAATACATTTTATCCCCTAGCTCAAATTCAGCAAGGGGATAAAATGTGTTTAGTAGCACTAAACCTAGCACTAAACCAGACAGGATTTTCATGCTAGGTCTCGATAGTTTCTCACGACAGGTTGGATTCAGTGATTGGAGCTCATATGCAACACACACACACACAAACATTTTGGAGATATAACTATTTGTTCTCCAGAAATTCACCACAAACTCCTACAATTTGGCTCTACACACATTTATGGTTCTTCACATCACCAGCAGCCATTGAAAAAAATAAAATAATCAAAAATCACACCAGTAAACAAATTCGAATGTTTTACTAAATACTCAACAAATCAACTTCGATGGATTGGATGTGTTTACGGTTGAACACCCAACCAGCAGCTGCTTGTGAACATGGATTTTGGTAAGCCAGGATGACATTAACAAAACATCGAAAAACATAACAAAATTTGAAGTTTGTATTGAAATGCTATCACAATTGATTTATGCTACTATCCTTTTAATTAACTCCATAATAAACAGCTGACACAACATCCAATATACGGCATAATCTTGAGAAATTTCAACTGATTTTCACGCAGCAGGTGCGTTTTCCATCACCAGCTACAGAAGAAGTTTAACCAGGGTTGCCAGGTTTCAGGCGTGAAACTACCTCAAACTAGCCCAAAAAATGAGGTCAATTTTCTTTTTTTTCAGCCTTTACAGGGTAGACAAGGTCACTGTAATGCACACACATTCCTGATGTATGAACTCCATTATGCCTTTTTCTCTATCAACATGTGCAATCTTACAACCCAAATTGTTCTGTACAAATGCCCTGCTATCTTCACCCTGCTGTCACCAATCTTATTCTTGTAAGACAGGCTGCGGTGTCGACTCCTGGGCTTTTCTTCATAAATAAATTATATGAACTGGCATCGTATTCACCGCAGAAAAATGTCATTTTAGCCGATTTCACAGCAGCAAATATAAAACGTTACTCGGCGAAAATCTCCATGTTTTTTTTTTTTTTTTAACTAGATTACTGAATATCATTGCTTTGGAGCTATCAACATCTCGTAAACAACATTAGAGATGTTTGCTTTTGAGTGTTACTTTTGAAATTGTCACTTTTTTTGTTATTTCTTTCTGATATTCTTATTCATGTTTCGTTTTTTTTTGCTTTCAGTGTCTCACAGTTACTTCTGTACATCATAGACACACTGTCTGCACTTACAAATTTCCTTTGTTCTATAGAAATATAGCTATAAAACATGGCGTCCAGTGAGTATATGTGATTTAGCTGTTTGGTGTAAAAACGGTCACCCTGGCAACCCTGTCATTAACGGTCCGTTCCACTGCTCCATGTCCAATGAAAATGTTTATATGTTCATGACGCGGTGTGATTCCTTCCCCAACAGGCCTCTATTAGTTTGTGTTGCAGTAATAATTCTATGGTGAGCAAATCAGTGGAAAATCAGTTTAAAACTTCAAAGATTTAGCCTGAATTTCTGTCAATTTTCAGTATCAGTAGAAAACAATTTTTATGGTTTTCATTAAATCCTCTGCCCAAACAGAGCTCCATGTGCCTCTGAATACTTCACTGAGACTGAGTGGGCCAAGCTGCTGCAGGTTAAATGTGTAAACATGTTTTCAAAGTTGCATCACAAACATGAAGTCATTTTTCCATTTTAGTTTTCCTATACAGAGTGAATGGATTTGGAGAATTAGAGATAAGACCAATCCAGTTCCCACAAAAAGAGCCCTTTAATGTGGCATCCCCATGTCAAAATCTTGTGATCTGCTTCAGATCACACCATCTGACCAACACCGCCTTGTTGTTCCTGGACAACCGAAGATGCTTCTTTAGAATGCTAAGTGAACATAGTGATTCAGATTTCTTCTTTACATCTTCAGGAGGATCCAATCCTCAACATCTCAGGATGTGAACTAACAGAACCTGTTCACCTGTGTACCATCCGACCCTTGAAACTGACCCAGAATAGAATCCAGCTGCATTTTCCAACTTCCTGGAGTCTCACCCCATCTCATTTGCTCTGTTCCTTCCACTAGCTTAATGTTAGATTTGCATCAGATTTAGAAGCATTGCACAAGATTTAAAACATTCAAGCTTCCCTACAAAACCAAAAAAATGCAAAATCCCCTCCTACCAGAAGCACACGTCAGTCCCCAACTGTGCATCATGTTATGTTTCAGCTTCTAGCACAGATCAAAATTGACCCTCAAGGCACAAAAGAAGACTCTTCTCTATTCTGCGACCTTGGTGGTGAAATGAATTTCCCCTGGCTGTCCAAGCAGATGAGTCACTGGCTGTATTAATACAAAAGACTGAAGATCTACCTTTTCACCAAGCTCTTAAAAGACCATTATTTCTTTGTTCAAGATTGTTGCTTTCTTAAGCTAAACAGTGACCCATATGTAATAGCACAAGGATCAAGCTCCAGCACTGCCAAGCTGCCACTGTGGCGCTTAACCCTCCCTGCTCTAGGGGAGCTGTATCGTAGCTGCCCCTGCGCTCTGACCCCAACCTCCTCAGTCGGGATATGCAAAGAAAAATAATTCTACTGCACTGTAATGTATATGTGACAATAATAAAGGCTTCTAGGCCCCAAATTCATTTTCATTTCATTTCATTTCATAATTTTTGATGGATTAGAGCATCTGCTAAATGCTGTACACGTGAATGTAAATTTTAGTCTGGAAAAACACTTTGGCTTACAGTCTTTACTCTTGGTTTCTGTAGTGTTGATCCCTTGTGTAATTTCCTGTGATTATCTTTCAATCTTATATTTTGTGCACTACTATTATTAAAAAAGAAGCACAGCTATATGTATGATGCTTTTAGTTCCTAAGATTGTGAAAGCCCTTGGCTATGTTCTTGGATTTAGTTACATCTTATATTTAGTTAAACCTCAAAAAGCTGTACAGCATCCAAAACGTATAGCCAAGGGCAGCGTTCAGTATTCTTTTATCTTCTGATATAGAGGTCCATTCACATACATACCAAAGCTTGTTTCCTGCTATGACATGTTTTTCCAGCTTGTACGCGACGCCTGAGCTTCAGAAAGACACCTACATGGACATGCTAAAGAAAGCCGAAACCATTGTCAGATGTAGGAGACGTCCCTGTAATTAAATTGTACGTGATCAGAGTTGCTGAGCAATAATGCCAAAGAAGGCTCCTTATGGAGGAGTCTCCATGTCATGAAAAAAAAAGCTTAATCATGGCAAACTCGACACAAACATAAAAACGTTCGATTCCAAAGTGAGCCCCAAATGATAGCCGCCTGTCTTAAATACTTTGCGATGAAAACTTTCCACGTGGATTTGCATGCCATTTTGCATGCATGTGGTCCTTATTATCCTACTATCAGGGCCACAGGGCATCTAACCAGGTGGAGAGAACATGCAGTGTGTTATGAAGTGGAAATGGATTGTACAGTATGTGACACTAGTAGGTCACTTTAGGTTGATACAAGGATTGTTAGGAAATAATCGCCGAAGCAATGGCTGATGGCTTTACAATGAAGGCTTTTGGCTGCCTGAACAGCAGTACCACCCACCTACAGGCACCATGGATTAAAATTTAATTGAGATCATCTTCATTAATCTCTTTATTCTGGTCAGGGTGAACGCGGACACTATCACGGGAACACTGTGCGAAAGGTACGTGTGCATAATAGATGAGATGCCAGTCCATCATACAGACACACACATATACTCTCATTCACAACTAGAACCAGTTCCACATACTACCATGATTTTAAAAGGTGGGAAGAAACCAGAGAACCCTGAGGAAACCTATGTGGAGAACATGCACAGAAATTCCATACTGATCGTTATCTCCACAAATAAAAAAGCTTTGAATTTGTTTGAATTTGACAAGCTTTGAATTTGTTCCACTTTCAGCAGTGAGGTGTTAACTTTTAAGGCAATATGAAGCCTTATTCAGAGCTGCATAATTAACTGCTGGGGAACTCTAAAGGCACCAACATGACCTCATTAAGATTAGGAAAAAAATATGTGTGTGTGTGTGTGGGGGGGGGGGGGGACAGAGAGAGAGAGCGAGAGAGAGAGAGAGAGAGAGAGAGAGTAAGAGAGAGAGGAGAGAGGGGGGGAGAGAGAGAGAGGGAGAGGGAGGGAGAGAGGAGAGAGCGAGAGGAGAGAGAGTAAGAGAGAGAGGAGAGAGAGGGGGGGAGAGAGAGAGAGGGAGAGGGAGGGAGAGAGAGGTGGAGAGAGAGAGAGGAGAGTGAGAGAAAGAGAGAGAGAGGAGAGAGAGTAAGAGAGAGAGGAGAGAGAGGGGGGGAGAGAGAGAGAGGGAGAGGGAGAGAGAGAGAGACAGAGAGGAGAGAGAGTAAGAGAGAGAGGAGAGAGAGGGGGGGAGAGAGAAAGGGAGAGGGAGGGAAAGAGAGGTTGAGAGAGAGAGAGAGAGAGAGAGGAGAGAGAGTAAGAGAGAGAGGAGAGAGAGGGGGGGAGAGAGAGAGGGAGAGGGAGGGAGAGAGAGGTGGAGAGAGAGAGAGGAGAGTGAGAGAAATAGAGAGAGAGGAGAGAGAGTAAGAGAGAGAGGAGAGAGAGGGGGGGAGAGAGAGAGAGGGAGAGGGAGAGACAGAGAGGAGAGAGAGTAAGAGAGAGAGGAGAGAGAGGGGGGGAGAGAGAGAGGGAGAGGGAGGGAAAGAGAGGTGGAGAGAGAGAGAGAGGAGAGTGAGAGAGAGAGAGAGAGAGAGAGAGAGAGAGAGAGACCATCCATGACGGAAGAATTGGGAGTTCTTAAAGACCCCAAAATCGGTGTTTGCTTGCAGTGATTATAGATGCAACTTTTTCAGTTAAACCCTTCAGAAGCACGTGTGACAAGACACGTGTGACGAGACACGTGTGACGAGACAGTGTGTCTGAAGTGGATTCCTTTAGGCTAATTGATAACACTGCTGGAGTGTTCGCTGCATATCAATATATGATAAAGAATGGGAAAGGTCATCAAGTCAAGATAAGCCTTATAATAACACTGACTGCGCTAAGGGATATATGATAGCCTAATATTTCTCTTATGGGATTATGTGGCCTTGTTACATGTGATAATGTACATAAGCTATAATATTGCCTGTACTTATGGTCTAGGTCAATGTTTGTATTCATCCTTTACAGCATACAGCATATAGTCATCAATCATGATCCAGTTTTTAATCAGATCTCCCTGCGTTCACTTGGATTTCCTTCAGGATCGCTGACATCCTCCACATGTCTAAAAGCATTCTGGTAGTGTGTGCATGATGCCCTGCCCTTTTAAATTCCCCTTTCTTGCACCTAGTTGTTCTAAGGATATGCTACAGTTCCACTGCAAACCTGACATGAATAGTATCTTTACTGAAGATAAAATGAATGAATATATAGAATATATGTTGTCTGTGTGTGGGTGTGGGTGTGTGTGTGTGTGTGTATGTGTGTGTTGGAAAAAAGATCAATCAATGGTTTCTCTAAACCTGAGCAACGTGTCCATCAGAAAGTCACTGAATTTACTGAAACTAACCACTTTCACTCCAACGGCTTTAGACATTTCAAGTGTTTTAGAGTCTACACAATAAGATACCGTGTTCATTAAATACCCACACTGGCCACTTTATTAGGTACACATGAGTCAAGGTCAAGAGCTTTTGTCAATGTACTATACACATTAAACATCACAATGTAAAAAAAGTGATCTTACCTACTTTTCTGTTCACCATGGTTGTCAAGAGTGTTTTTTTGGTTAACAGTTTGCTAATGCTACAGAATAAATTGGCTGGATAATTGCACGAATGGGCAGGTGTACAGGTATTCCTAATAAAGTGGACAGTAAGTGTATGGCTACCTGTACCTTGTCTCAGTCTGAAGGTGTGAAGCATGCGGCAATCAAAATTGGGAACAATTCAGGAGTTTTGAAGTCGTCATCTGATTGGTTTGATTCTACAGGATTTCCGAGAGGTTTATTAAACAGTCTGTGGGAAAACAAAGCCGTTGTGTACTTCCTGTGTCTACAACTGTGAAAATGAGCGCTTATGAACATCAGCTAAATGTTGGATTTTCCAAATAATGTGGTCTGGGTTTTTTCATGGCCCTAAACATGACGCTGAACAAGACGAAGTGTGATTACTTGTTTACTTGTCAGTCAGATGCACTCGGGTGGTCCTTGTGATATGCTGAGATTTTCTTTGTGGTTTGGAAAAATGACAAGCTGCACTTTTATCTTATTATCTTCAAGAAAGATGGAAGAAAGAGTTATAACATTAAACATGAACAAACCTGTTAAAGGTGCCCTTTCACACAAAACCGTTTTTACTTGGATTTTTTGATATGTGTTAGGTCCATATGTGTTTGTGTTGTGTCATGAATGTGAAAACGAACTGCTACCTCCCCAGTCAGTTCTAGCCACTTAATAATAAATAAGGGGAGAAATCAGGTCAGTTGGAAAAGCTGCTCAGAGTGACGTAGTAATGATTGAGCTCATTACTATTCATGAGCTCTCCCACTTGAGACCGCGCCCCCAGAATTTGTGTAGCTCAGTGAGTTTCCTATACAGCAAGGATGGCTGAACGTCAACGGGCTTGTGAAGAAGCCATTCTGCCGCAATTCAAGGTGATTGTAAACAAATTTCCTCTAGCCTAGGCTACTTATTGTGCTGGGTGAATGAATATTCATGCTCTCATATCCTAGCGGTTAGCCAATCGGAGCCAAGCAGCATAGCTCATTTGAATATTCATGAGAACTGGCGCAAATCGAGCTGAGTCTTCCTGCAGGCTTTCTATACCACACTAGAATGGCTTGAAACAAGATAACCAAGGCATTTTTCCACAAAAAATATTACAGAGTCCATGGTGAACTTCAGACATTACCCCAAAAGTAATGAAATACGTGTGGCAGGGCACCTTTAAACATTAAACATAACGATAAATGTATGAAACGCAGGACGTGTGGTGCAATTTAAACAAAATCTGTAAAAAGTGTTAAACTGCTGTTGAATAATAGAAGAATAAAAAATTAAGTAAAGTGCTGTTATTGGAAAAACCACTGATTTATGCAGTTTTGAAATTGTGTGTGCTTTTTATCCCAGCAAATGATAATAAAAATTCATTGAATTTCTAATTTTATAAGATAAAATAATAAGAATAACACCAGCTGAGGCTGGATTTCACCGTTAACGTTAGAGAGGGGACTTCAATACGCACACCTGGACATTTCACTTGAAGAGATCGATATTAATTTTACTGAAATGAAACACAGCCTTCTACAGATTCAGAGCTAAAAGCTCTATTAGGCTGTGGGAGGAATTTTTCTGCCATTGTTGTGTCGCCTCAGAGGGAAAAGTCGCTGTGAATCAATATGGAGTTATTCTGACTGATCACCTTTATCCTGTATAAAGTTAAAGGGCTTATTAGGTGGTTTGATGAGTGTGAAAAGGATGTTATCAATCATATCTGAGAAAGATATCATCAAAACACCAACTGAGGGGAAAAAACATTTGGAAGATTTCTTTCTTCTTTACCCCTAACGTTTCCCAAGAAAATCTAAGCCAAGGTGCAGTAAAGGTGTTCTGGCAGCTTGTGACGGCCCGACACCTCACAAACACGTTTTATGCTGCTTTTTCCTTTAATTGTCGTTCATCTGTAAGTGGATGAAGGATCTGTTAAGCTCTTAGACTTTTATATGTGACTTAATTGGTATCAAAACACGAATATGTATTGCATAAACATGTTGAACGTTGAGTATTAGACCTTACAGTTCTTAAGTGCTTACAGTTACAAAGTGTACAAAGAAGATCAGCATGCATTCACATAAATACAGATACATTTCCTCGTCTCTGGCATGGAATCATCAAGGGCTGATCTGTTGTACCTTGTATTATACAGTTGAATGTATTTTGTTCCTAGGACGCTGTACTTGATGTTCCTGTCATTAGCTTTCAGGGAAAATCCATCAGTACAAGTACATCAGTAGTACTGAATCGGCTATTACTGTATGTACCTTAAATTGTTTTTAAACGTAGTGATACTGCACATACACGAGATACAAAAGATGTATCTTTAATGGTCCCATCATAGATACATGTGGTACCATATTTATTTCTAAAAACAGTATAACTAAGAACAATCACTCCACTTACAGCTTACTTGCCAAGCACACAAGCCTTTGACGGTGATAAAGATTAAACTCAATCCTGAAAAAATAGTCCTCTGTTGATGATATTCCACAAACACTACAGGTCAAAGACGAGGCCTATTCTGTAATAAAGACTTGGACAATTTTTCAATCCAAATACAGTGGTATGAAATTCAGGGTGCTTTTTAAATTAAAGAAAGAAAAAAATAAATTCTTGATGGTAACACGGTGAAAGAGTCTACTGTTTTTGCAGAAAACTACAGAAATGTGCTAGAACTTTCAGGAAGTTCCTGGCTCTGTGTAGCACAAGCTGAGGTTTGGAAGCAGAAGCTAATCCAGATCTCTTGAGATTTGTGGTTAACTCGGAGCTTGTGAAAAGATTGGATGAGCATTTTAACCTTTGTAAATCAAAAACACAACTGGTTGGAATGACAGAATAATTACCACGCTATATAACAACACGTGCAAATGATGGGAAAATTCCTGAAGCGCTTGTTTTTGCGGCTACAGCTCATTAAAATACGATACACAAAACGAGCTGTTTGGGTTGGGCTTTCCGTAAAAACTCAGCATTAGCGTGATGGTGCTTCGTCGATGTCAGCGAACACGGGATAAAAACGGACCCAAACGCAGGACAGCTTAACAAAAACGGGGATTTAATAAATTAAAGAAACAGGACACAGACATAACCAGACATGACGACGACAGGAGACACTAGGATTCCGCGCTGCACGAAGCAACGCGGCTCAATTAAATAATACAAATAATCATTATACACAAGGGACAGGTGTGCAGAGGCGGGGCAGAAAAGACAAGGGCGGGGCAGACACGTGAACATGAAACAAACAAAAGGCACATGGCCAAAGTCCAGGCAGAGTCCTGACAGAACCCCCCCCTCAAGGCGCGGCTCCCGATGCACCAAACCGTCCTGACAGTCCCGACGGGTCCAGGAGGGGGAGCAAGGCACACGGCGAGGCAGGTGGGGGGAGCAAGGCACACGGCGGCGCAGCCAGAGTGGCCGAGCGACGTCCACAGCCGAACAGGAGGGCCGAGCGACGTCCACAGCCGAACAGGAGGGCCGAGCGACGTCCACAGCCGAACAGGAGGGCCGAGCGACGTCCACAGCCGAACAGGAGGGCCGAGCACAACCCCCGACGCACCACGGCCAGACCCACCTCTCAGAACCAGGAAAAGGGGAGGGAGGGCAGGGAAAAAACAAAACCTCCACAGAACAGAAAAAAACTCCAGTGGGCAAAACGCGGGCCTGCAACACCCCCCGCGGACAGGAAGTGGGGCGGCGTCCTCCACGGAAACCGGATGTGAAGCGACGCCCCCCACCGGACAGATGCGGAGCGATGTCACAGGACACCGAAAAAACAAAACAAAACCCGGGCTGGTGACACGGCCCGCAACCAGGAAGTGGAGCGGCGCCCCACGCGGAAAAGCCGGAAGCGGAGCAGCGTCCCCCACCGAAAAAATGCGGACCGATGTCACCAAAACCCGCAAAGTCCAGGGAAAAAAAAAATCCAATGAAAAAAAAATGCTCCCAAGCGGCCGGTCCAGGCTGAAGCTGTCCTGCTGGGTCCTGGTCTGGCGGAATCCTTCTGTCAATGAACGCAGGATAAAAACGGACCCAAACGCAGGACAGCTTAACAAAAACGGGGATTTAATAAATTAAAGAAACACGAAACAGGACACAGACATAACCAGACATGACGACGACAGGAGACAATAGGATTCCGCGCTGCACGAAGCAACGCGGCTCAATTAAATAATACAAATAATCATTATACACAAGGGACAGGTGTGCAGAGGCGGGGCAGAAAAGACAAGGGCGGGGCAGACACGTGAACATGAAACATAAACAAAAGGCACATGGCCAAAGTCCAGGCAGAGTCCTGACAGTCGATTGAACAACAAGCAATATAATAATTGGTATAAATAAATAGCCTTCTTTTCAGAAGAACAGAACAAGCTTAGAATAATGTTTAATGTAACTCGGTATTGCAGGTAAAACAGCTGATTGTAAAACCCAGTGTTTCAGTTTATTGATTGAATTGAACGCCTTTATTCAATGCTCGCAGTCACATAAAACCATGAAAGATCCACTGATTCATACAGTTTTTAAACTGTGTGTGCTGTTTATCCCAAAGTTTATAAACTAAGAAGTTGAACTAAGAAGGAAAAAGGTAAAGCGATAATAATCAGTAATAGCAAACATTTATGACGTGTATCCGAGGTTCATATACTGTAAACCTGTGATTAGTCTTTTAGCCAGAACTATCAGAGCTACTTTAATAGAAAACGGTGTTGCTGTATAATTATTTTTATACAGATGACCTAAAGCATATCTATACAACTAATAAAACAATGAATATAAGAATAAATTAACATACTGGCCAGGTAAAGCATGGAACAAGCTACAGCAAATTTCATTACATTAGATATTGCATTCATTCCATTATTACAACCTAAAGGACAAGACACAAGGTACATACCTAAAGGTACATTTTGTGTATTTGTAAATGCATATTTTTTAATGTATATTTTATGTAGTTTTGTACAGTGTAGATTTTTGTATCTAGCTGTATCTACAGTATCCACTTTATTTACATATATTTTATCCTTTGTATAGATATTCAAAGCTGCTTATGCAAAACATTTATACAGTGGGGATTAATAAAGTATCTACCTACCTACCTACCTACCTACCTACCAACCTACCTACCTACCTACCTACCTACCTGCCTACCTACCAACCTACCTACCTATCTACCAACCAACCAAAATCGGGAATAGTTTAATTTATTTGTGTCTGATTTCTGACTCACAAGAAACATCAACTAAAACTGCAGTCACAGATTAATTTCAATAAAAAACTGACTAGTCACTGACTTGGTCATCGTTTTTTGTGGAAACGTGAATACAAATTGCTTAGCAGTAATTGACTAGGGCACTTTTCAATTCATTTCAGTTTATTTGCAGGTTGTGACTGGCCAAATAAAGCTACTGGGTTCTTATTACATTGTCCTAATAGCTTGGCCAAGATTGCAAACTGAAACACTGCCAAAGCAAACCAAATCCACACAAATTGCTGCAATGGGACATTTTTTAAGAGTAAAAGAGTGTTGGGTTTAAATGCCAGACTATTAGCTCATTTCCAACACAACTTCATAATGAAAACACATGAAACATGGCGAGAAAGTGTAATTTTCTTTTTTTTTTAATTTAAAGTTCAAGGCTTTTATCATGAAACGTCATGAAACATGTCAGTCTGTGTGAACATTTACATTGTAGTATTTATAAACAGCTGAAATCCATCACCAGCCTTTCTTTTTTTCCTCTCTATTGAAATTAATAAATAAATAAAAAAACAACAACAATAAAAATCTTCTATCTTGAAGACTTTCCAGTCTGAAAGCACTGACACTGGTGACTCCTTCCCTAAACATGAATTAAACATCTTGTTGCAGATGACTTCCCTTTCCTCCACTTATATTCGAACGAGTTGTCGCTATAGCAACAGTAATGTATTTGAATTAAATAAACGTCAGAGCACAAATCAAGCTAGCTAGTTAATGTTAGCTTTGATTTCCTGGGGAAAAGGTTCTGGCTATGTTTCTTTTCAAATTCGAGGTTACTGTTTCAAATTCGAAGATCTTTTATTTTTCTAGGAAAAATTAACAAAATGATGACAAATAGTGCATGTTTCTTCAAAACACGTGACTTCTTGTGGCATCTCAAAATAGACGAATGGTCATTTTTATTCAGATGAGTTGGAAATGAACACCATGTTATTCCTGCTGCTTTAAATAAGAAATTAATGTTAGCAAACTGTTTATATCCACTTTGCTTCTCTCTGTTTCTTTTATTCTATTTTTTCTCTCATATGCTCTTTTTCTCCACCATATTCTCTCTCTCATATTCTTTCCCTCTCATTTTTTTCTCTCATATTCCCTCTCTCTAATATTTTCTCACACTCTCTCTCATATTCTCTTTTTATTCTCGTATTCTCTTTCCCTAGCCATAATTTGCATATATACAGTAAGTAAAAGAACTATTATTGAATGGTTAAGTAGAGGCAGAACATTATGCTTTGAGTTCTCCCTCAGCGTGTAGTGTGCCATTATCTGTAACCACCATAATGAAAGATATTGTTCAGACTGCGTGTAAAACAAATAGCGCTTGTATAGAAAATAGAGAAAGCTAATATCACAAAGCAGCGCAGTGACGCTGAGGAGACGTAATATCTGGGGGAAGTGATGAGCAGCTCAAAACATATTCGCAGTTAGCTTTACGCTGTGAATTCAGGGTTTTCTTCTTTAGCTGTAGTCAGAATAATATGGTCCGGGATGTTAACATAGTTCTGGAAACATTATTCTTGATTACAAAAGCAAATTGCAGGTTTCTCAGTCTTACCTTTGCTACGCTATGCTAATAAAATTGCTAAGTGATCTACTTTAGCTAGCAGTAACGTTGTTAGTGAGCTATGAGCCCTATTCACAAACATAAATCTTATCAATAATAAAAATGTTTGGTATTTTAGTTTTGTATTTTTTTTATTTTATTTTTAAAATTCCTAAGAATTTGTCAGAAAACTGCTAACAGGAGGTTTTCATGAAGGAAACTTTGAATTCATGTCAATTATATTTTCAGCATTTTGTCAAATATGAATTAAATACACATTCATTCATTCATTCATTCATTCATTCATCTTCAGTATTTGTTACACACAACTAATACACTAAATAATGCCTAAATAATGACATAGTAGCACGTTAATACATATTGTATATAGATAAATGTAAAAGCACAGAGCTTCAAGGCATTTTTTGGCAAGGTTTTTATTCCTCTGAATCACTAAGGAGTATTTAGCTTAGCATGTAGCTAAAACTAGTATGCCACCTTGTTTTTCACTAAGCGGTGCACACAATTTCACAGTTTTCATCTCTTCCACTCTTCCAGTAAGTATGCCATAGTTTTAAATGAAAATATTTTTGTACGTGTTCCAGAAAGGGTTTCCTCTGGGTTCTTCGTTCCCAGAGGAAACCCTTTCTGGAACACGTACACAAACTCAAACCTGATCTCAGGAATCCTGGAGCTTTGCTTCTGTATATTAATGTGCAGAAATCAGACTACGCAAACTAGTGTATCCTTTAAGCTTTGTGTGTTTATGAACTGTCCTACTTTCTGGAAAATTCAATTCCCACAATTCCCACTTCCCCTTTCTCTGCCAAGTCCAACTGCTCTGACTCGCCTTTTTTGTTTTCTATCTTTTTTTTTCGTTTTGTTTTACTTTGTTGTTTTTTCCCTGTGTGTTCTCACGTACGTCTCGGCTAGTTTAGTGTCGAACGCCTGCAATGAAAGTCTAATAAAAACATGATGTGAGCGATTGGATTTTTGCCATCGTGGAACAGATTTTCATTTAACGTCACTTTTGACGTGATTGAGGTGTTAACAGAAATGCAGTGGAATTTACTATTTTATATAAAAGTCGAATCACAGGATTTGTAGATCTGTGTTTTTTTTAATGTGGCCAAGTAGCGGAGAGTTGAGTAAACTTTGATCTTCGTCCCAACTGGATTACTTAATAGCTGAATAAATGACTGCACTCAAAACATCACAATCATTGAAATCCTCCATACCTTACAAAGCTTGTTGTCATCATGCATGCATTCGTCTGTGCTGTTAATCGCTGATGGCAGTCCTTTAGGATTGTTTGTGATTTGTTTTTAGAGATTTTGCTGTTTTTGTAGGCTTAGGAATTGTTTTAGCATAAAAAAGGCCTTGTGATGCAGCAATAAAACAATTTGCGTTTTTTGTCATTTGTACATTTTGTATCTTAAAAAAAAACTTTATTTAACCGTTTAGAAATATGTTAACTCAACTCAGGCAAGAAATCAAAAGATTTCTTGCTTGCATTTTGCTCTTAAATAATCAACAGAGATGAAACTTTGTGTTTCCCAGGGTAACAGGTTTGAGTTTTGAGTTTTTTTTAAAGGATTAGATGGATAGATCTTGCGAATAAAGTATATAATCCACACTAATGCCACAAAGCCCTTCAGGAGATTGGAAGTGTTTATATAAAATATTTGCCTTCAATTTACAGTACAATTCAGTTAATACGGATGTATTTCCTTATCAGTCTGTATATCGTTTAAAATAAATGGGAACTTTAAATGGAATGGAAATCTAATTTTGGTATATTTTCTATCAATAGAAACAAATTTTTAGCCACAAGACTGATATAAAATGAGTCTGGACTCTGCTAGCTTTCATTGTAAGAAGTGTGTGATTTCTCTTGGATTCCAAAAATCAGATTTCTTTTTCTTGATGCTTAAATGCATCATTCTGGATGGAGATTTGGGGTTTGTGTATAGAATTCAGCAGCGTACAGTAAATCTGCAAAATATCATACGAGATGAAGCAGAAGCAACGTCGCTCTTCTGACTTCACGCCCAACGCTTGTCTCTGCAACGAGTCGCTCCAGATTTGCATAAAGTTCATCTTTTCTCAACTGTGACATGTCGCCGACGGGGACGCACCCAAATCTAGTCGTCAACGTTCATCAGAAGTCTTCAAATCTAAAGATCTGTGCCAGAAATCACTGTGTTACTACAATTCACTGTGTAAACGTAGCATTATTTTGACTCAGTGGCTGAAGTCAATTTTTTTCTCTTTTTTCATACTGAATTTTGACTTCCATAAAACTTTGCTCGCATCTAATAATTATAATAATAATAATAATAATAATAATAATAATAATAATAAGAAGAAGAAGAAGAAGAAGAAGAAGAAGAAGAAGACGAAAAAGAAAATAGTAGAATAGTTTAATAACCTCAACTTAAAGCACACACATCTCAGAGTGAATGAAGTGCATTAAGCCTCTCCCTGAATGCTGTCTTGTCCCCTCTGAACCTGAGCTTTTAATTGATTCTGCCATCAAGTCTGACCATCTGTCTCTGTGCTAGGGGAGAAAGGACTGTTTATTCAGTCTTCAGTCTTTTGAATTTTAGAAATAAAGCAAGTATGAACCCACTCCATTAAAAAAAAACATCCAAGTGGTTCTGGCAGTCATGCAAAAGGTCTATAGGATATTCAAAGATGCCAAATCCAGTCATTTTCTGCTTACAAGAAGTCAAAACATCCTAAGGATTTCTAATGAGCTTTATTTCCCAAGTGCTGTTACACTTCCTTTCTTCGCCTAGTATTCTATTTATTTAATCTAATTTTACCTTCATGTAAATATATTCTTATCTCTTTTGCAGTATAATAAAAGGTGTGGTTAAAGTGAAAGGATATGTTATCACCGATATCGCTAGGGTTTCTTTATAAACACACACTCACACATTGTGCACAGCCATGCAGACATTATAATGGTGCATGACGTAATACATTTTTGACTAATTGTTCTGGCATTATTGTCAGGATTGAAATATAAAAGTAAAGGGAGTTGCCAGTTTATTAGGTACGCCACTGTTGTGCTTTAATGCTTTTGCAAGTAAAAGATAATAACAAGTTGTATATAAATGTACTTTGCAAATGTACAGTTAGTGACATGAAAAGAAAATGTTCAAGTAATTAAAGTTTTTCAGAGATGTACAACTTTGGGAAAATGTAGAAAATATGAATTATGTGGTCATATAGGGGAGGGATGTATGGATGGATGGCTGGATGGATGGATGGATGGATACTGTAGAATCTCTGTGAGAAAATGTTGCCCCATCACCATTTCTCTCTCTCAACAAAACAAAGCACCAACATGATAAAGTTAAATAAAGGTCTCCTTAAAGAAACCTTGACCATATCAACAGTTGCATACCGTTTAATCTGTTTGTTATCACTTACATTATTATACATTTTCAAAGACTATTATAAATACTGTATATAGAAAATAACACTAAAAAAACACATTCCAAAAAATCTGAATCAATAATTCAACAGCGCTCTGCTATAAACTCGGTGATGTCACTGATGTGATTTGAATAGCCGTGTCAACAAAAAATATCCAGACAACCGCAGCCCTGTGGTCAGAGACTGACCTGCTGTGCATGATACACTTCTTCTATCACCACACTGTATCAAATTATAACCATGCCATGTCACTGCCATGCTGTAGAGGTGCATTATCCAAATAATATCCGGTCAGTGGGCTTGTAGTGGTCACTGTTGGCTGACAAAGTGTACATAAGTACAGATGGACCTGGAGTCAGTAACTGTACACCTAGAAATTGATGAAACAGCCAAGATATCCAAAGAACATTCAACTCTTTATATGCCGATACAGAATACGCGTCATTCGTGAATAACTCTGCTCTTTGTGAGCCGACTCACATGACACGTTTTTTGTAGGTTTGGACAAAGCAGACACCCTTGCTGTGTAATTTAAACAAAATGCTTCCATCGAAACCTCATTTCAACACCTGAGCTGTCGGTTTAGCGTGGACATCGAGACGAGTTTGATTTTCGCCGGCGTGTACAAGGTCGAATGAGAAGAAAGATCTGTGTAGCTATATGAAATCCTGTGTATGCACCATTGTAGTGAATTTACAAATATTTAAATAGAGTAGGATACATTACATTCTGGACCACGGTCAGGATGCAGACCTTGCAAATGACTTCACCAGACTGATACTACAACAGAGTCAATGTATGCTGTGAAAAATAAAAACTGCTGTGAAGACAAGTCAAGGTTTAGCAACTACCAGCTTGAAGAGACACATTGGACCAGAAACCAGCACTGCAGTTAGTCAGGTTTTCAATTCATTGACCTTCTCTTGTCTGGTCTGACTAGCAAAACAATTACAATTCCAATTTAAGGTTTAAAGTGAATAAATAAAGAACAATATTCCACCTTCATCAAATTTAATGCATCTGTTCAGAGTCTAGGGAGCCGGTAAAATGTGCAGAACAATATTACAAAACACAACCGCTTCAAATCATATTGTGTCTGTGTGTGTGTATATGTGTGTGTAAATATATATGCGTGTGTGTCTGTGTGTGTATATATGTGTGTGTCTGTGTGTGTATATGTGTGTGTGTGTGTGTCTGTGTATTTATGTGTGTGTTGTAGGTGTGAGGATGGCGTCAGGCGTTATTAAAATGTAGCTGTATCGTTTCTTTTTTGTTGTTTGTTTGTTTGTTTGTTTGTTTTTGCTTTATAAAAATTAGCCATTAGCCAAAGAGTCGGCTCTTTTTGTTGAGATGAGCCAAATGATATGATTCACTAAAAAGAGCCGGAATCCCCATCACTTCGAGCACAGCCTCTCCCTTCAGTGTTTGACCTCAAAAGCCCACCTAGGGTGGAGAGTTCCAAATTAACCCTAACTCCCTTCATAAGTACACTACTTAGGTTATGAAATTACAGCACGAGCAGTGCACTGTATTCTCCAACGGAGTCATTTAGGAGTGAACCGAGTATGCGCTCGCGCGGAATTCTCTAACACACTGCCTAGTTGCGTAATCGCCATCTACGGCGGCAAGCGAAGGACAAAAGACACGTTTAATTCCCTAACAGCGAAGCGCGAAGTCATTAATTCTCGAGTTTCACCACTCCTGTCGCACCCCGAGTGTTATTATTCAGGTTATTGTTACGCTTTTTAACGCACCACGCTCAATAACAACACATATATACGTGTATAATTATGTTGTTATATGATTTCGTGCTAAATATTGCGACATTTTCACATTTTTTCACGCATTTTTTTCCCTGTAAAAAAACAACCGTGTGCAGTGTATGATAAAGTTGTGCGTACTGTTAGTGAACTTAATGACACGGTAAATAAACCATCTACATGTTTATATATTATGTGCACGAGGCACAGCTCGCGCAGCTCGAGCACTACGCATGAAAACACACATATTTCACATCCTCCATTGCTTCTGAGCAGCGAAACTGACACCTCCAGTGCCGTATAACCACATCCGCTCTCGGAAAGGGCACAAACGTTACGGCCGGTGTGTGATTCAACACAAAAACAAGCGATTAACTAAACATGTATGTATACACCAGCGCTGGCACGCGCGCATCCACGCGCACACACAGACATTAAGTAGCGAAGCGTTTTGATCTTTTCCGTTCGGCTTTGACAAGCGTCAAACACAAGGAATGTGACTCACCTCGGAAACCCGCGGGAAGTAAATAGCGCTCAAAAAAGTCTCCTTATTGTGTCTGATTTCAAGAGAGTCCGGAATCGGAGGACCGGTGCGTCCTAGAACGACCTGCGGCGTGAGAGAGAGTCAGAGCCGGTCAGGTCTCAGCACGGAGCCGGGCGAAGCCGCGCGCGCACACTTACTTACACACACACACACACACACACGCACGCGCACCCATACACACACACTTACACATACGCACACGCACGCACGCACACACACACACACACACTTACACGCACGCACGCACGCGCACAAATACACACACACAAACTTACACACATACACAAACACATTCACTTTCTCACACACACAAATACACACACTTTCACACACACACATACACACACTTTCTCACACACATACACACACTTTCACACACACATATACACACACTTTCTCTCACACACACACACACACATTTTCACACACTCACAAACACACACACAAGTGCAGCTCTTGCATTTGATCGCTATGAGGAATCAGAGAGCAGGGTTGTTTTTTCTTTCTAAAGGACCAGGTTGTGAGCTGTGCTCTGCTCTAGCAATATGGTCGACTTTAATGGTTAAAAACACACCCAATTTACTTTATCTTACATGCTTACTATCACTAGGTTGTTGGATAAAGTTGTGCGTACTGTTAATGAACTTAATGACACGGTGAATAAACAGTCTAAGACACCGATTGTTTATATATAATGTGCACAAGGCACACACACTCTTTCTTTACTTTTCATTCACACATCCTTAGTCAGTACTTTATCCTGGACAGATTTGCAGAATTGAGTAAGTCACAGGATCACAGGACATCACATACTGTACACATAAACACACACACTCATTCGCAGCAATCCGCATACTAACGTAAGAGAACCCAGAGGAACCACAGCAGGAAGAACATGAACAGGATCAAACCTGTCTTTCTATTTAACCCTGCACTACAGTCTATAAATCTGAAAATATTATTATATATTTTGTGTTCTGTTGGGTGACAGGCACCCATTGGATTTGGATACAAGTCATTAGTAAGATGAAAGGTAAAAAAAATGGTGAAAAATAATGCTTGCCTGCATCTAGATGGACCCAAATCTCCAGAACATCTGGCAGCACACCAGTGCATGCTGTTATAGGGTAATAATCAATGTGTGTAATAAGGAATGTGTGAAGCTGTCCAGTGTGTTACAATCCATATATCAATTATTATACAGTAACAAACATCACAACATTAATATTAAATTTAATATCTAATATTAATATATAGACAAATATTCATTCTTCCACGAAGGCTAGTTTTATTCGTTTATAGTTACATTTTATTTCCGTTTGTTTATATACATCCACAAGAGAACTGTTTATAGCAGCTTCACCAGTCTCTACATGCAGCTTCACAGCTTCATGTTTCTTAAAGATTCTTTGCTTAATACTACTTTTTTCTTTATCATCTATGCATGATTAAGTACAAGTCAGAATTGAGAATTCATCAGCACTATGGTTTAATATTTTTTATTTAATACAAACTTTAAATGGAAAAAATTCCCCAATTCCAATATACAAAGCTTAGTTTGTTGGTTAGTTGTTTAGTTAGTGTAGTAATAGTGTACAGTGTTAAGTCATTGTGAACAGTTTCCTACCCAATTTGCTGTTCTTTATAAATTATTTGTGTAGTTAATAGTCTTAGAACTGCTAATCTTTTCCTACTAAAATATTTGTCTTTAAAATGTCTCAATCGGTTCCATAGTTCAGCATTCAGGGCGGCTATTTTAGGTTCTGTCTGTCTCTCGATCCTGTCAGTGCACTGGAAGCTTTGCTCCAAAAATCCCCCAATGCACAGCAAAAACCCGGGAGCATCGGTGCTTACTACGTGTCCATACTAGAAATGACTTATATTCTAATTTTAAGAAGCTTTTCAGCTGGACAAAAATTGCTGACAAACCAAAATATCAGCCAACCTACAAATCTACAACTGCAGGTATCTTATTATTGTTGTTGTCGCTTTGAAATGATTAGTTACTTTAGTAATGTTTAACTTTATTTACATTCAATATATGGTTTATTTGAGTGAACTTGAACTTGAACTTTTAATGATTTTTTAAAATCCACTAGCTAGCCAACAATCCTGCTTGAAGTACCATGACACAAGGCTAAGAAATTTACATGACATATGAAAATTAAATAATTGATATATTAGTGTTTTAGGGACTGATAAGGAAATTAGTATGTCACCAGAAATCAGTGTCCCAGTGAGTATTGATCCAGAGTCCTTACCAGTGCCTGATATACTGATTAATGACCTAGGAAGCTAGAGATCTGATTGAGACACAGCCAAAGTCAATAACATCTATTTCACATGCCATAGCATAAAAAGTAAGAATTTATAATTTTGACCTTGACTATAGGTAATAAACAAGTAATATTTATTCACAGTCTCAGACTTCACATTTCTTCTACACTGAATATCCCAGTACATGCATTACATGTAAAACTCAGTGTATATTACACCTGCTCAGGATATAACCTCTCTATTTAGCAACAGGGTTTTTTCCAAGCATTTTTTGGCAGCGCCGCAATTCGAAATGTCCCGAACTTAACAGGTTTGCTTTGGGTTCACTCCAAGAGCACTGTATATCAGTACTGGCAAGATAACTGCGGAAAGACACTCCTCTACTGCCCTGGACTTTGTCAAATGAATGAGAAGAGAAAGTTAGAATAAGTTAAATACTTGCCAAAAGTAAGAATTTTTTTCAACCTCTTCAGGTCACACTTAAAATGTGTAGTAATAGTATAGTAGTATATTTGGTACAACCTCACTGTTTGTCATATAAAACTCCAATTCTAGCTGCAGTCCCAGACATCTTCAGGGTATAATACAAACAAGATTTACATGGTAATAACTTAAACTATGAAACTCATCAGGTTAAGGTGAAAAAGAAGACGCAAAGTTTGCCATTTTCACAGGATTCAACTTTAACAGGAATGTACGAATCTATGTTAGCTAGCTAGCTGACTGGGTGTGGCTTCTTCAGGATCGATTTACACCAGTGGAGCAAAAACAGACAAAACATTCGGTTATATTGTGTCTAAAATGTCTGCTCTATGTTAATTGCTTGTTGCTAGTTGAATGTATAGCGCTCTATCTCTCTGTTCTATCTGTATAGCGCTTTTAACAATGAACATTTAAAAAAAAAAATTTTTTAATTATAAAGGTTTACAATTTTAAATTATATTTATCTCTAATGAGCGAGCCTGAGGCAATGAAAAGACTCAGTGAGATGATATGAGGGAAACCTTGAGAGGAAACTCATTTGGCTCATTTGGGTGACACCATAAACAATGGCCTTCCTACAACTGTGTATAGTCAAATGGAGTTTTTTACGGTCATCTCATGGTTGATAACTATTGTGGGAGAGAGGAAAGTTAGCTGGTGGTCGGGAATTGAGCTGCAAACTGGGTGAAAGTGAAACTAACAGCTATCAGAAACACTATCCGAAATAAAGTTACTGTAAAGTAAATTTTACGTATCTTTAGTATGTATATTTCATCTGGGAATATTTATGTTGAAGTAAATATAATCTTTAGAGTCAAGTTTTAACAGTCCTTACTGTCCAGTTATGTACCTAAATCATACTGAATGATGCCTAATAAAGCTCCAGAAGATAGTACCAATTCAAGGAAACAAGGAAATGTAATTTGGTATCTTTATTTTTTGAGACAGGTTATTTAAAAAGAATTTTAAATGAAAACTAGAAAAGTATAGCAAGCAACAAGGGTAGTTTTTAATTACCATGTCAACAGGGAACCAAGAGCAAGCCACATGAACTAGATATGGAAAGTAGGTGCACAAATGGGACTTGAAGAAGAGGTGGAGGCAGAATTAGGCAAGGAAGTGACCTAGCTCGTCAGTATTACATGGACCCCCTAGGAGGGTCAGAACTTAGAATACACGCAATATTCGTAAATATATACATGTAAAATATATCCATTAAAACTCACATGTTCAATAAAAGCATAAAAACCAGGAAGGAAAAGCTTTATTCATTCAATACTCCACTTTCTTGACATACGACCATTATTACGTCCATCGTCCAGACCGCAATTTATTTATTTATTTAAAGTTTTTTGCTTGGAAATCTAAGATATCATGTAGCTTTAAACTTCAAGCCTGGTGGATAGAGCTACAGGAAGAAATATCTCAGGAGGAATAGAGGTGTCACATCCAGGGAAGGAAGGCGACAGACCCGTACGCAGGATAGCTTCAAAGGAATGGGGTTTAATAAATAATAAAGACAACACAGAAAAGGACGAGAACTAAACCAGTACAAATGACGAGACCTAACCTTGACTAAACGTAACCAATGATTCCGTGCTGCCGTCGGCAACAAGGATCACTTAAATACATAAAACAATGAGACACAATTACAGTAGGAACAGGTTTGGAGACAGGGAGGAGTGAACGAAGGCGGGGCAGACACGTGACAACAACAACAACAATAACAGCACATGGTCAAAAGTCCAGGCTAATCCCTGACAAGAGGTACACATGCCTGGAGTCCAGGTGCAACTGTAAAACACTAATCTAAATCTTATCTCATGTACATGTGATTATAGAGATTATACTTTATTCCATTCTAATTGTATTTTAACTCAAATATTCCGCATAAGTATAAACAGGACAATCGATACCCTGTTCCAACATGTAGTATGAAAATACCCAGTCATCTCGGATTCCTGGAAAATGATAACACACTTAATCTCACTGATTATTGACAAGACTATCTCTCTTAATCCTAAATTATTATGGCTTTAAAGCTAATAAAAAAGCTTTTTTTTTTCCTCCATGTCTCATAGCAAGCAAAATGGCTCACTCTTAAAAAAGTGGCAAAAAGAGTTGAAAAAATATAATATGGGAATATTATATACATTATATAGAACATGAGATATTTTACTGATTTATTTATTTATTTATTTATTTTTTAGAAATGAAGGAAGAACATTACCTTGATTTTTAGAGGAATAAATAACTTAATAATAAAATGCACTTTTCCCCCTTTTTCCTCTCTTACTATGGGGAATTGTACTTGTTCTTCATGTTTATCTTTCTCTAAGCTTATCTTACCCTGGGGTTGAAATTAATTGAATCCTGTTATTATAATTTTTGAAAGACAATAGAGACGTTGTTTAAAAGAAAGAAAGGAACCGATTTACTTGCCATCTTACTGCAAGACCCTTCAACTAGGAAGTAGGACCTAAGATAAGGGTTAAGATGATCTCAGGGATCGGACAAGATAGAAGTCTGTGCCAAGGGAATTGAGACAAGCATTAGTCACAGCTTGAGTCAGACTCAGACAGAGGTGCATAGCTGGAATTAATGATAGTATTTAAGTCAGAACTAGATGCTAGAACAAGATCTAAATAAGAAATTTGAGCAACAGTGGAAAGGATGCTAGGAGGGGCATTAATGTTCCTAGGCTAATAGACAAAATGCACAGGTTATAACAAGCAACATCTGGGACTTATTAAGTACCTGGTACAGGGAAACAAGAACAGGAATCATTGACCAAATAAGTAAATTGGGTAGGGTGGTTGGAGTAGGAACACCTCGACTTACTCACTTATCATTATAACAGCTTTACATTGTCATATTTTATTTCAGTATGCAGAATGGCACATTTCCAGAGCTCCTGGTTTTATCCTAAGCCCCTTTGTTGTGAAGTTTCACACATTCCCCCAGTGTTTGTGTGATTTCCTGCAGGTTCTCTTGTTTCCTCACCTGCCCAACATGCTGGTAGGTAGACTAGCTGTTTTAATTTTCAGCTTTAGGTGTAAACGAGCATGTGAATGCATGTGTGCATGCTGTAGTGTGCAGGTACGCCCAATGATCTTCAGTCAGACTCCAGATCCATCTGAGATACATGGAGCTTAGTATATGAATGATTCAACAGAGCTCAGTGGTGGTCATGTGACCACCACAGGTGTGAATCCTATACTGTAGGTGTGATGAGGTAAACGAGATAAACAAGTGGTAACGACTATAACGCTTCATAAAATCAGTGATTTCAAAATGACCTGGATGATAGCAAACATTATCATAATTAGAAATAACGATTAATAACCGATTAATGGAAACGCATTTAAATGACATTTTGAAAATTTAATATGTGAACACTGGTTAATGTGTATTTTTTTTTTCATGGGGATTCTCGTGCTTCTGATTTTAACCACCTGACTTTTCTCCCTCAAGCACAGAAATAATGGCCTTTTCAGTTTTACCCTTCACATGCAGAAAAGCTTTGAAGCTTGTGGGAAGGATAAAATAAATGGTCATGTGAAGATGCAAGTGGGTAATAAACCGAGATGTGACACAAAGATAACACTTTAGATCAATAAAGTATTTCTAAAGTATAGAGCGCATGCTAATATATGCCATTGCTCTTGGCTTGCAAATGATAACTCATAAAAGTTTGGCTTTGAGGCATTTATTCTGTTCTCATGTTTGACATATTTACAATAAATGTTTACATCTACAGCAACTCGGCAAATGCCCTAATCCAGAATATACAAAAGTGCTTATAAGTCTCTATCACTGAATACATTAACTCTGGTTCACTAGGTTACAGACTTAAGATACCATGAACCTTTTTTTATTATTATTTTTAAATATACAGACATAGAAAAAACAGGGGGAAAGTGCTAGTTCATGTATTTCATTATGAAGTACATTTGAAGTAGTTCAAGTAGTTCAGTATTAACTCTTCAACCGCCAGTGACTCAGCTGTCCGGACATCTAGGGGAAGTTTATTCCACCACCTCGGTGCCAGACCAGAAAATAGTCTTGTAGTATACTTACCTCTTACCCTGAGAGATGGTGGAAACAGTTAAGCAGTGCTGGTAGCTATGAGGGTGAAGTGCGAGTAGTGATATGGCTTTGAGGTAAGAGGGAGCTGGTCTGTTTTTGGCTTTGTAGGCCAGCATCAGTAGCTACCGGAAGCCAGTGGAGGGATCGCAGCAGCGGGGTGGTATGCGAGAACTTTGGCAGGTTGAAAACAAGCCGTGCAGCTGCAGTTTGGATCATTTGCAGAGGACGAATTGTGTTCATAGGTAGACCTGCCAGCAGTGCGTTGCAGTAATCCAGTCTTGAGATTCTGTGTGGACAAAACTGGCCGAATCCTTCTAATGTTGTAAAGAAGGAACCGACATGTGCGTGTCACATTAGCAACATGCGAGGAAAAGGACAGATGATTGTCCATGGCAACACCAAGGTTGAGAGCTGTGACTGAAGCGGAGAACAGATCGTTTTGCAGGGATATTGCAAGATCATAACCTGGGGATGAAACACCTGGGATGATCAACAGTTAAGTTTTGCTAGGATTGAGCTTCAACTGAGGGGCCGTCATCCACGATGATATGTCTGCCAGACATGCTGAGACTCGAACAGAGGTTTGTTTTCCAACCCGAAGCTGTGGGTATATTTGTTTTTCACATATATTTTCATATTTTCATATTTTATATAGTTTTTATATAGTTTATACTTTTTATTTATCTATCTCCTTTTGGTTATATTTTTTATCCCAAATTGCATTCCTTTTATGTTTGAATACCAGACAGTTGCAAAAAGCATTTCACTGCATGTCGTACTCTGTATGTGTGTGTATGTGACAAATAAAATTTGATTTGATTGATTTGAATATCCAAATATAATAATAAATATAGCATACTCTTCTAGGAAAATAATTAACTTTGGCATGGTATGATGCATCAAGTTGATTTCAATGTTTATTTTCTATAAAACAAGAAATGTTCTAAAAAGATCAATTCCTCTTACACTGCAGTAATTTTCCTGTATGTACAATCCTTCATTTATTGATGAATGACATCATACTTTTGAACACAAGTGGTGATGTGGAATCATCAGGAAACAGGTTAATTCTTTATATCATTTACATTATAGCAGTTGTAAACAGCCATTCCATCACTAGCCTCTCTTTTTCATTACTTTAAAATCAAATCAATAATTCAATAATTAAAAAAAAACATAGTTGACATGGTAGTTGACTCACATCAATGATTACTGTTTTTTGCTTTTTTCAAAAATGAGATGAAATCAAAACCATAAAGTAAAAGAACGAGTACATTAATATAACCTGTGATTTGCCTTGTAACTAGAGCTACTTTCGGAGCTGCTGGTGAAGGAAACAAATCACTTAATTCATAAAACTTCTAACCAATCATATTTGAGAATTCAACAGTTTAAGGTAGACAGTGCAATGCAAATCCCATTTTCCAAACAGCAAGCCATTTAACCCTGAACTGTTAGTGAAGTTGTATCCACTTGCAATTGTAAGTCAATCTGGAAATGTGTACCTCCAAAATATCCCAGTAAAAAGAGCACCGCTAAACCATTAGGAGACCTGCAGTCAAACTGGTCAACAGCACTGTAATCATGTTATACAGAAACATGGCTCTGCACTCTGTTGCTGTTGATGATGGATGGTTCATTTGTCACCCATATGAGGATGGGTTCCTCTTTGAGTCTGGTTCCTCTCAAGGTTTCTTCCTTTACCATTCAAGGGAGTTTTTCCTCAACACAGTCACCTGAGTCATCTCAGACTTGCTCATTGGGGATAAATACATACACATTTAAATACATCTAATATTGATCTTGATTTTTGTATTATATTAATCTTCATATTATTCTTTATAAGAACCTTTTGTTCTATGTATATGTTCTGTAAAGCTGATTTGAGACCATGTGAATTGTAAAAAGCGCTATACAAATAAACTTGAATTGAATAGAATTAGGGGGGCACGGTGGCTTAGTGGTTAGCATGTTCGCCTCACACCTCCAGGGTCGGGGTTCGATTCCCGCCTCCACCTTGTGTGTGTGGAGTTTGCATGTTCTCCCCGTGCCTCGGGGGTTTCCTCCGGGTACTCCGGTTTCCTCCCCCGGTCCAAAGACATGCATGGTAGGTTGATTGGCATCTCTGGAAAATTGTCCCTAGTGTGTGATTGCGTGAGTGAATGAGAGTGTGTGTGTGTGTGCCCTGCGATGGGTTGGCACTCCGTCCAGGGTGTATCCTGCCTTGATGCCCAATGACGCCTGAGATAGGCACAGGCTCCCCGTGACCCGAGGTAGTTCGGATAAGCGGTAGAAGATGAATGAATGAATGAATGAATTAAATTCAAAATTCATGTGTTCACACTGCTTTAACCCAATGAGATTTCACTGGTGCTGGTAAACCGGTGCTGTCATTCTCCGCTTTCTAAGACCAACCTCGTGTCCAACCCATCCAAGATGATGCGGACGAAAGATGAGAAAACGAGTAATAGAAACTGCTCAGTGACTGATATCATGAGCACAGCACAAGCTGATAATCACTCGCTTTAGAGAAATCCATAAATAAGCAAGACCCTTTTTGTTTCTTTCAAATCCGGCTCTATGACCTTGACTCAATTTTTGGTCCGTTTTCTTACACAAGTCTCTTCCTTTGGTTAAGAGGAAGAGGCCTAGATGAGGAAAAAAATAGACTTTTAAAAGCTTAAGATGTTTTTTATTGATGTATTTTTTGTGGCTTTCCCATTGTTCTATTGTCGTCTTTCATCATCTCTGATCCACCCTGCTTGATCTAAACAACAGGCATCCGGATCGTTTCACCACACACTTTATGGACTGTAGAATAGCACTCTACAGTATAGTCAGATGGTGTCTGCTGCTATGCTAGTACCAGGATGCAGAAATCCAAAATGATTGTACTGTTTCTGTTACATATAGACTTGACATCACCTGCAAAATTTTACTGAAGCACCACAGCGCTGTTGAATTCATTTCAATTCAATTTAAAGCGTCTTTATAGGAAGATAAATTTTCAAATTAAATCTAAACAATGGCAAGGACAAATGTCCTGAGATGATATGAGGAGGAAACATTAAAAGACTCAATGGGGAATCCATAGCCATCTGGGTCGCAGTGGATAGTGTGATTATAAATCATTTCCATACTATAACTGTACACTATATAGTCAATTGCAATTGTCTATCCAGGGGCTTTTGAGCAACTTAAGAGTATGAGAGTATATACATTATTGTTTAAACATGAATTTCCACATAACAAAGCGATCAAATTTTCATTCACAGAGATCTAAGTGCAAAACCTGCCCACAGCAGCCCAAAGCCACCTCCATGGTCTCCAAGTAGCACTATCCACAACAATCCCATGTATCTCCTTCCTGTCCATCTAGGGCTAGCCCAGTTTTGAACTATTGAATCTGATTGGCCAGGAGATGTTAATTAATTTTCTGTAATAACAGTTCTGTCAGTAAATCCAGCTGTACTTTTTATATTAATGCTTGTTTTAATGCTTTAAAGGTATAGTTTCTATAGAAGCAACTAATACAGGAACAGGAACTTACATAACGGATGCTCCACAGAAACAGATTATAAAAGTCATGTAATTGTTGATCTGGTGATGTAAGTACAAATAAATGTCCTGCAATGAGAGATTTCTTTTTTTTTTTTTTTTTTGGATAGAGTCTCCAGTGTCATTACTGTGTCACAGTTAGAGGTAAAGCTGTAAATTGACACTTTTGATACTTCATTTTATATAGATGTGTATCTTGGCAGCACTTAATAATGTTCATTATTGAAATGAGTATAAGAGAATCAGTTCAATTTGGTTCAATTCTGAAAGTGAATCAAGTGAATTTTCTGGCTAGTGTAGGTGACTAGATGAATAAGTATCATCAAGCATAAACCACATCAATCTAACTAAGTATTATAGATTCTTAACGGTTATTAAGTGTTATTAGATTGTTATTATACAGATTATAAAGTGGTTATGATGCTTATAAAGTGGCAGTGATTATAGTTCAGGTATCCAGATTATCCATCAGGTATCCAGGTCTAACAAGAACCTCACTGTGCAATGTAAATGGTCAGGTGTACAACAAGATCAGCAACAATTAAAGTTGAATTAAACTGTTAAAAACTTTGCTCTTCTCCTATTCATTTGATGATTAGAGAAATATTAAAAATATTAAACCCAGGCTTAGTGACTATAGGCTGTAGAGTCCTTCAAATGTCGAGCACTACAATGAATCTGAGTGGACAATTTCTACTATTCTAGAATTTGTGGTGTAAAGTGTGTGCGTGTGTGTGTGTGTGTGTGTGTGTGTGTCTGTGTGGTCACTTTGACCTTTTGTACTCCTGGTATGCTTATAAATAAACAGTCTTGAGTCAGAGGTCATTTCCACCAAGGCCCTAGGCTAGCAGTCAAGTGTTGCTTGATGAAATGAAAGCCTTTACACACTGATAACTGTTTAAGGTGGACTATATAGATCAGGTATCTTCCCCAGGTATATTATGCCCTGTAATACTTCCCTTTTACATGTAAGACTTGAAGACATGCTCTGTCTCTCTATGTAGCCTTACATGTGTATTTTCCATACTTCATTTTGTGTATTGAGAAACTTTACAACTTCTAATTAACTCTCACAGCCTCATGTTTCACTCGTTGTGAGCCATTATACTGCTACCATATAGGAGTAACTTAGTCTATAGGGGCAGGAGAGGCAGAGCCGTTCAAACCTTTATAAAATCCTCATTCACAGTGCTTTTTAAATTTTACATTGTAATACTAATTACCTCTTTTGAGTGATCAATGATTGTGTCACAGCACGCTCACTGCTTTAATAAGCGCCATAAAGTTAACATTACTCCTATTGTGTAAAAATGTAGGAGAATTACAACAAGTGCTAATAGTGACAAACTGGGGCAGGTATCATGCTGCCCTCTGCTTGAACTGTGAACATTTTCAGATGAGGAGGAGTAGCACGCAGGACAGTTAATCACAGGGTTGAAAGAGTCTTCTTTTTTGTCCAAATTTAAAAATATTCCGTGGCTAACAAAATCCCGCCAAGAACAAAAATGAAAAGGTGAAAAGTAAACGCATACAGTGCGTCCTTACACACAGAACCATTTCATTTCCTTCTTATGTCTATCTTACCTAGATTTTGTACATTTTGCGAAAGACAGATTTATGGAGCTGATGATGTTCATACATTAGAATGTAATGCATGTGACCTTGTTTTACAATGAGAGAGAAAAAGAAGCAGAATATGTCGACTTTTTCTAATGACTGGAAGTTTTGGATAGTTTCTAGTATTTTATGTGATTGTTGAGATGTAATTTTTTTTGGAAATTTTGCTGAAATCTTGTACTGTATGTGAGTCAACATACATCCTCTGTCAAACACAACGGAGCAAACAGAGCTCACATCGAACTGCCTGACTGTTACTGTTACTGTTACTCTAAAAATTGACCAGATATTGACCTACAGCATAAGGCAAGTGTGATATTCTATTAAATTCATTTTGTTTAAGTTTATGTCGATAATACTTGATAAAAATGTACTCTACCCCACTAAAACCCAGGGCCATGAGCCGTTGCTGCTCGGTTTAACGTTCAGCTTGTGTAATCATGAAAAGAACAGCATGAAAAAAACTGAGAACTTTGATACTGGGGTTGATTTGGCCAGAAGTCCTTAGTAATAAGTTGTTATGCTCATGTACAATTACGCTGCACGGTGCGACCAATATACTGCTACTCTGTTGTGTTTAACAAATTAATATTCAGTATAAATTGTAAACATGGTGAAATTAAGACATTTTTGTACTATATCCTTCTGAAGCTTTCAGCTTTTCTGAAGTGAAAAGGGAAAAATTAATGAAAAATTTTGTTGTATTTTATTAGGCTTATGTTCATTTAACTGTGGTATGTAGTAAGAATAACAAAACTTGATCAAATTGTGAGAAAGCTATACTTAGCTAGTAATGTTTTTCTTTGTAGTTTTAGCAGGTTTTCTTTGCAGGCTGAAACCAAATTAGATGTTACAAACATATGATGCCACCTTTGCAATAGGATAGTTTGTGAAATTTCATCCCTGATAGATATTCCACAGAAAAAAAGTAAATATAATTGTTGTAAAGTGGAAACATTTAGCAAAAGCAGCGACGCATCCATGAAGCAGAAGACTACAAAAAGAAACAGAGTGGTAAACAGAGTAGTAAAAATCATCAACGCTCTGCTGATTCCATAGATGAAGAGTTCAAAACTTCCACTGACATTAAAATCAGCACGAATCTGGTTCCCATGACTGCATATCTGGGGTAGCTAAGTGGTTAAGGTGTTGGACTATTGGTTGTCAAGCTGCCACTGCTTGGGCTGCTGAGCAAGGCCCTTAAACTTCAATTGCTCTGTTGTTTAAACTGATATAAAATGTAAGTCTCACAGGATAAGGGCATCTGCAAAACAATGTAATGTAACATCACCATGTATTATGCCAAGCATCGGCTGTAGTGGTGTCAAACATTTCGGCAGTGAAAACATGTTCGCTAGAGTGACAAATCACACTTCTCTGTTTCTTAGATTGATGGATATGGAGTCTGGGTTTGGCGGATACCAGTAAACATTACCTGCCTCACTTCATTGTGCCATCTTTAAAGTTTGATGGAGGAGATATAACATTATGTGGCCATTTTCCAGAGGTAAGGCTAAGAGGCTAGGCTCCTTACATGTGGTGAAGGGAACTCTTAATGCTTCAGCGAACCCAGACATTTTAAACAGCGCTATGCTCTTCATCTTTATGGGAACACTTTGTGGTTGGCCCTTGTCTATTCCAGCATGACTGCACCCCAGTGCTCTAAGCAAGGTCCATAAAGACATGACTGGTTGAGAGTGTTGTGGAAGAACGTGACGGATTTGCACAGATCCCTGACCTTTAACCCCAACAAACACCTTCGGGATGAACTGAAACTGGAACGGAGATTAAGAGCCAGACCTGAAGCTGTTATAGCTGAAAAAGGGGTGAAGGCACCAGCTTAGTTTTTATGTCCATGTATTTAGATTGCAATGTCGGTTTAATGGTGTATACATGTGTGCGTACAGTATGTGTGTGTGTACGTACATATATTTAATGTCACATTTTGCTATTTTGCTATACACCACACTGTGTGTAATAACACAAGATCCACTATGTTGTTGCTCAGTGTTAGTGTACAGTACAGCCTGTGTTTTGGCAGATCAGCTGCTTGGAATGAAATTCGTTTGACTTTCCTCAGCATTCATTTAGATGGAGCAGCATGTTCTTGTCAAAACCACTGGGCACTTACAATTACCCCTCCATCTCAGGCTCCATCCAGCCCTCGAGAATGCAGAGCAGGATGTAGAGATGCACTGTGGAGGCCTGTCTGTCTGTTTCTACAAGAAAGCAGTAGCATGGACAGTTTTATATTTTAACATGTAACGTCATGGTTTCTTCTAAGCTTATTCAGTCTTAAAAAAGTTCCATATGGTACATTGATGCTGTTATAATGTTACAGACATTTTTGCTTAGCCTGTAATAAATAAGGCTTAAAGAGATGGCTGTTGTTTTTTTTCTAAAGTTTACTTGGCTCTAAAAGCAGCAGGAGGTTTTCCAAACCTGAAACCCAGCTATGACGTGCAGACTGTTGTGCCAAAGCAGTCCTCTGCTTCCATCATGTGGTGGGTCAAACAGATGACCAAAAAGAACTGAAAAGTTCTAGGAGAACTGAAAAGTCTAAAACAAACAAAGAAAGAAAATAAATGAATAATATTTATTAACGCACACCACATATTGTACAATTACAGAGCTGTATGCTTGGAGAGAGAGAGAGAGAGAGAGAGAGAGAGAGAGAGAAGTAGAAACACTCTTAACAACATATGTGTGTGAACAGGAATATTTATTTGTTTGGTTTTTTTCAATTAATTATTGAAATTTATATATACACATTATATATATTTATATAATGTGTATATATATATATGATGTATATATTATTTTATTTTTTTAGCAGTTTTCTTAGGATTTTTTCAAATGTTTGCACACTAAATTTTCAATATTTTTTAAGGAATTTAATAATTACATGCTTTGTTCTGCCCCATTTCTATACAAATATGGTTTTATTCTGTTACAAAATAAAGTTCATGTCAGGTCTGAACATGCTGGTCACCTGATCATCAGATTTCTGGGAACGTGAGTATGATATATGATTATCTTCTTTTATTTGCTTTCTTTAAACTTTGCTCTTATTTTATTTGCTTTCTTTCTTTTCCGCTCTGTCTTTAAATACCTAGATGCTTAAATAGCATTCAATCATTTTGGATAAAATTGTCTGCAGACTGAATAAACAGAAATGTAGTAAGTCTCACAGAAGTATACTGAGAGCATCCTGAACTTCTGGATCAGTGTCCAGGAGCATAAACAGATAGTGAAAACAGATGAGAACATAATCATCCTTTTTGTCCTCTATTAAAGAAATTAACCGTAAATGCTGCATCCTTCATCACTGTAGATAACTTCATGGATTCTCTTCTCTTTGTAAAAGATACCTGAGTGAACAAGGTGCTAATCCCTATCTATGGATCATCTTTTTACTCCAGATGGTCAGGGTTCTTAGTGCCCTGCTGTCTCCCAACCAAGCAGAGCCGCATTAATGCTTTTGTACTTTTTCAGTCTTTTGTCATTTCAAGACTGGATTACTGCAACGCACTGCTGGCAGGTCTACCTATGAACGCAATCCGTCCTCTGCAAATGATCCAAAATGCAGCTGCCCAGCTTGTTTTCAACCTGCCAAAGTTCTCGCATACCACCCCGCTGCAGCGATCCCTCCACTGGCTTCCGGTAGCTGCACGCATCAGATTCAAAACACTGATGCTGGCCTACAAAGCCAAAAACGGACCAGCTCCCTCTTACCTCAAAGCCCTCATCACTCCTTGCACTGCACCCCACACCCTCAGATCTACCAGCACTGCTCGACTGGTTCCACCATCTCTCAGGGTAAGAGGGAAAGTATACTACAAGACTCTTTTCTGTTCTGGCACCAAGGTGGTGGAATGAACCTCCCCTAGGGGTTTGGACAGCTGAGTCACTGGCTATTTTCAAGGGGCGGTTGAAGACCTACTTATACAGGAAACACTTCAACTAGCACTTCTTTCCCTATTTTTTGCATTTATTAAAAAAAACTGACACTTTTTCATTGTAACTTTGAACAATGTTTTAAACTCATGGTATCTTAAGTATGTAACCTAGTGAACCAGCATTAATGTATCCAATGATAGAGATTTAAGCACTTATGTACGTCACTCTGGATAAGGGCGTCTGCCAAATGCTGTAAATGTAAATGTAAATGTTTTGTCCAAGAGGCAAACACTCACTTTGCACTGTTCGCTCGTGTCTGTGTTCAGCATTGAATTTCTTTGTCATGTCTCACTCCACAGTGATGTTAATGGCTCATATGATATAGACACACAGGGCTTTAAGAATTGATAGTTTTTCTGATTTCACGTAGCCTACCTTATTCACACGAATGTTTCAATCTTCAATGTAAATACAATAGAAGCCTTAGCATTATAGCACAGTGAAATTATTTCATTGCACATCCTAACTTTGGAGTTTGGGGTCAGAGCACAGGGTCAGCCATGATACAACTCCCTCGGGTGGCAACATTGGCAGATTGACAGTGCTGGGGCTTGAACCCTGATCTTTCTATCAACAACCTTCAGCCTTAACAAATTTGAGCTAGCACTGTCCAGTAGTGATGGTGATATCAAACCCATTTCTACTCTCTGTGATTCCCCCAGTGCTTGCACATAATCATCTAATATTTGGAGGTGTTATCTTCAACCACTACACACTAATTCAACAGAGGGATTGATGCTATTACAGTTTATTAAGTATGTATGTGTTTACTTGATCCCTCAATCTACTGTATGATATACAGAATGCACACTGTTCGGTGCTATTTGTGTATTTGTCCTGTAGTGTTTGTATTGTATTGTATTTTGTCTCGCACTGTTTGCTCACACAATCACTTTATGCAGCTAGGACAACTTACTTATGTTCTTAGCACTGTGTTGTTCTATGTAGCATCATGGTCTTGGAGAAACGTTGTCTCATTTCAGATATATATGGTTGAAATGAGGGGGGTACGGTGGCTAATACTGATATCTATACTTTATATTAGTGGTTAGTGGTCGTGTACTGCTCTGACATCATAGGAGAATCTACTTACAGACTCCTATAAAATACCAAGAGCTTCTTTTCTCACTCATATGTTCCAAGTCATATTAATGAGAAGTGCAGTGCAGAAGTAGTGGAGAAAACCCTTGGACTCAAAGAGATATATGACAGCCAGAGACTCCGACTTGTTTACTTAGCGATCTGAGACAATAATCTCGACGGCATGGAAATTTAAACTTTGGAAGCTGACTATGGGTTGGCACTCCGTCCAGGGTGTATCCTGCCTTGATGTCCAATGATGCCTGAGATAGGAACAGGCTCCCCGTGACCCGAGGTAGTTCAGATAAGCGGTAGAAATGAGTGAGAAAAGTGTATTCGTATAGTACATTACAGTGCTGTGAACCAAAATTAACGGTAAAGTACGAAGATGCAGATGTTGATTCATGCCAGAGGTGACGTTAGCAAGAAAAAAGACCTGACTCTACATGAGGACGAAACCTTGAGAGGAAGCAGATGAAAAAGTAAATGCTTCTTTTATCAGAGTGAAGAATTAGACCTCTTTACAGTGTACAGAAAGGTTTAATCAACCAAACAGATTGCAGGGACGATCTCTATGGAAATATTATGAAAAGGAATTCTGGGATGGACAAAGAGTCTGTTGAGTTTTTTCTTTTGCTGTGATGTAGAGTTAGTGTGTGTATACTGTGTATTGGTCAACATAATAAAACTGCAAATGTTTTACATTCAACATGCTATTACTATTTGCACCTCAGCACACAGGCTTTCTGTATTTTATTCATATATTGCATATATACTGTGTTGCTAAATTTTTCACCACAGCGAACAAAAACCAGCCAGTTTTTTCTCTCCATCACTAACTTCAACACTGAATGTCATGACTTCATTAGAACTCTCTACTGCTTTGTCCACCTCTTCATCTATCTAATAAACTCCAGAACTTCATTTCAAGTCAAGGCCATTACAGTAATCCCATCAATACATGTACATAATCATCACCACTAGAGGGAATCACAGCATCTCAAATGACCCCCACATTTTGTCTGCTTGATTCCTGTAAGAAGATTCATGGTCCTATTTGGAGGCAATAATGCATCACATATGGGTCTTTTCACCGTAAACTCCAATTTGACCTTTTCTAACTGTTTCTCTGGAGAATCCTTCCCTTATGCTGATGAGCTGTCAATCAAACAAAGCCGTTCGGCCAAACCCATTCGGCCTGCCATGGCAGAGATAAGGCATTATACACAGTCGAAAGCACACACAGACACATTAGTCTTTTCTGAGAGGTGCATTTCTTAGAAAAAAAAAAGAAACATTTACTCATGTCACTGTCAAGAAGGAAAAAGAGAACCTCGGATGTTTTAATGAAGAAAGAATTGACAAATCATGAGTTATTGACTGTCATTCGTTAGTCAGTGCCAAGGTAAAGCTTTTTTAACCTAAAGACCTTTGCATATTTATTCAGGTTAAATAAAAAGCAAACCAGCCACTGAGCCACGATCGCTCAGGTCTGATAGCAAATCATTACTCTGATGAGACGTTATACAGTCTCCGAGCTGAGGATAACTGCCCTTCTAAAAGAACGAGAACGAGACCTTCTTATCTGACTCACTTCCATCCAGCTCAGCGTGACCTGCGGTATACGGTATGTGTGACCTCTGAGCTTTATAGAAACTAAGCACAAGAAGGTGATTGTGCTTAAATTATTCTCAAAGGTTAAGCAAAATAGTTCATTTAATTGTCTCATTAGTGTGAGTCCAGTCTCTGTGCCAGTGCTAGCCTTTAAAAAAAATCCTTTTTCTTCATTTCCTCTTCTGTAGCTTCTTAAGAAAGGAGTAGAGAGATGCAGCGCTATTGGACAGACTGGTGAGGAGGGCAGACTCTGTAGTGGGAAGTGAGCTGGACTCACTGGTGTCAGGCACAGAGATAGACCCTTGACAGACTGCTCTCCATCCTGGACAACAGCCACCACCCTGACACCTGCACAGCATATTGACCAGGTAGAGGAGTGTGTTTAGTGACAGACTGCTGTCTCTGTAATGCTCCACTACAAGACTGAAGATCTCCTTTGTCCACCTGGACATTAGACTGTACAACATCTCTCAGGTGTGACAGGGTGGAAACACACAAACTGAGGATTGACTTAAGTACAGTTTTTCATCTGTAATTACTTTGCATCTGTATTTACTTGTGTATTTGCTGATATGGGACATTTTACATTTGAATATTTTATATATAAGCTTGTGTTTGTGATAAACTTATTTCTCTGTATGTTGCTACTGGATACATAAATTTCCTCTGAGTGCTATCTATCTATCTATCTATCTATCTATCTATCTATCTATCTATCTATCTATCTATCTATCTATCTATCTATCTATCTATCTATCTATCTATCTATCTAGTCATTCAGTGTGACTACAGACGGCACATTAAACAAACATCTCCAAGCTTCACATTATTAACCAATATTCAGTGCAGTATACAGTCAAGCTTTTTTTTAATCCATACATTACTAGTAAATTCACTGTTATAACAATTGCAATTATAACAAGTGCAGAATTATGAATGTGACATTTGCTCTGCGGCTGTTAGAGCTGCTGTTCTAGATACTTAGCCAACACTTTCTGACCACTCAGAATCAAAAATTCAACACTGAAAGAGCCAGGATTTAGAAGAAGGATTTAAGAGATGAATCCGTTATAGATTAATATGGCTTTTATCCATGTCACTGTTTCATCTTACAACCTTATGCTTACTACAGTAGTTGAAAATATTACAGTAACTCCGGCTAGAATGTGTAAATATGAATTAGTTGAAATTTGAGCTGAAATATCTTCTGAAACATTGTGATCTCAGTATTATAAGTCAACCGCATAAACATCATCATACCAGGGATCATTATTCTCCTTAGCAGCCTATTTTGTGTACTATTTGAAAAATAAAATGTTCTGCTTCTGTTTCAGTTTCTAAACACATATTATATTAAGGTATTATAGGAATAATAGTATAAGGTATAATATTAAGGTAATAATATTAAGGATTTTATTTTATTCATACTTTGAAAAGCATATTTTAATTTTTTTTTTATTGTAATTAATTCATTAATTACTTTTATTTATTTATTTATTTATTTTGCCAGAGGTCAATGTGTGATAAGTCTATTTTGGTGGAAATGAGTGCCAATGTTATTTTTATTGTTATTTTTTACCATGTTACCTTATTCATAAGAATAAGAGACTGCTTAATAAAAACAATGACAGTCATATGGCACATAAAGCGAAACTGGTTACAGAATAATAAAGGACTCGTATTTGGCACGTGATGAAAATGCACTTATATTGAGAAATTCAGAATTTCAATTTTGTCAGTCTGAACTAATTTGAAAACAGTGTAGATCTCGCTGAGGTAGAAACATAAATTTCATCGCTTTAGTGATTGGAGGATAGTTGCAGTGTCATAACTATGATGTCACAAATCTTAACAGTATGAAGGGGATTAGTGGTTAGCACATTTGCCTTGAACCTCCAGCATTGGGGGTTTGATCCCTGCTATTGCCCTGTGGGTGTAGAGTGTTCATGTTCTCCTCATGCTTCAGGGGTTTCCTTCTAATACTCTGTTTTCCTCCTTCAGTCCAAAGATACATGCTGTAGACTGATTGGAATCTCAAAATCATCTGTAGCACGAGTGTGTGATTGTGCCAAGTGATGGAGTATGGTGATGTCCTCCACCTTGTGCCCCGAGTCCCCTGGGATAGCCTCCACGCTCCTTGTGACCCTGTGTAGGATAAATGGTGCAGAAAATGGATGGATGGATGATTACAGTATGTTTTTCATTGTATTGTTTTTTTTTCTTGTTTTGGTTTGGATTAAATTCAGCAGTCTAAATTGATCACGGAAAGAGAATGCTGGTGAACTGAAGGTGAGAAATCCCTCTCAGGTTTCAGGTTTGGAGCATTAATCAGAACCTGCGTGTCTGTGTGGCGATGCTCATGCTGTGCTATGACATCCTCACTCATCACTATGAAATATGAAAAGCATTAGAGCGTGCTTGCTGACTTAACACTTGGTGCTGTAGAAATGCGATCTTGTAATACATGCTCCTTTAAGATGTGTGTGTGTGTGTGGGGGGGGGGGGGGTGACAGGAAACGTTTAAGTGCGCAAAATAGATGACCTCCTGCTGACAGAAAAAGTGTTTAAAATTCATATTTACCATGTACAGAGCCTGGCTGGGCCAAGTGAGTTTTATCAGAGGACGTCTTGTCCATATGGACCCTGTCTCAGCAAGTCCATGCTGTGTAATTATGTTGGCAATCGGATCAGAGCAGTGTGTGTGGACAGCTCATCTATTCTGGTGCGCTGCTCCAGCTCCTGGTCCTCTCTCCCCTTTCTTGAGTCAATATACAGACAAATAGTGACCTCTCTGTCTGTTTTATGGCCCTCCAACACTTTCAGTGTCTAGAATGCACATTACTGACAAGGCAGCAGCAGGTTGTGAATCAGTGAAACAGTTCTGTGTGGTGTTTTCTCTTTTTTTCCCCTTTCTTTCTTTTTTTTTTTTTAGCTATGGCCAGAGAATGAATTAAGAGAAATGATCCAAGGTCTGTGGTCTGTGCCTATAACAACAGATCTAAATCAGGCCAAAACAAGCTGTGGTCAGTATTTTAACCTTTACAAGATGGACGGTAAAACAGGCCATTGATCAGAGATCTGTACGGAGGATTAGGGAGGAGGGCTCGTACTTCTTTGCCTTGGTGTCACGGCTGTAATTTGGTTGTCAGAAGACAGTGATGAGATAGCACAGTGATGAACTGAAGCTTTAAGGATCTCTGTCGGATTTTGCTCAGATCTGTCTAAAACAGCTTATTTTAGCTGAAAGAGAGAGAGAGAGTATTTATTGTGATGCTCTCTCTACCATTTATCAACGCACATTGTGCTTTATGAATGAATCTGACATTCACATTTAAACTGTATACACTTCTAAAATGCTTAAAAATACAATCATTATATTAGCCTTATATATCACATATATATCTCATTAGCATTGTGATTGTACATAAACAATATTTTTAGGAACCCATCACAAGACTAAGGATGCAAGTACAGAGCTTTATAGTGCGTAAGTTTTCATCTCCCTCTTGAACTTTCCGCATTTTTGTACCATGGGACACTGAATTAAAATGAATTTGCCTTTTTATTTATGCAATATGTCCAAAATCTAAAAGTTATAATATAACTTTTGTTTGAGAAACAAAATTGAAACCACAAATAATAAAAAAAACAATAGTAGTTGCATTTTCATTATTCATGTTAAAATGTTTGGACTAAAATGTTTCAATTAGATGTATTTTGAACACTTCTCAGCCAGATATTTAAAATAGATGCAGGAATCGAACCCCTATCCCTGGAGACAACGTGCTAACCAGTAAGAGAGCGTTCCTATAACTATTAGCCCTATCATTAAACCCTCTGACACTTGAAAAGAATAACATTGAATATCTTGTTACAGTGTCACCTATCAAGGTTCTTGCTACTTGATGTGTACTATATGAGTTATATTTTATATATATATATATATATATATATATATATATATATATATATATATATATATATATATTTTTTTTCCTCATCACCCCAGGGAATTGTTTTATAAGCCGTTTTATTCGAAAACAGCAACCAACTAACTGATTAATGGAGTATTTCTGAGACGGTTGTCCTTCTCAACTCCCCGTCTCTGCAGAGGACTTCTGTTAGAATGGCTATTAACATCCTGGTCACCAACCTGGTTACTGAGTTTGGTTAAACAGTCGGTTCTAGGAAGAGTCTTATTTGCCCCAAACTTATTCCATGCATGAACTTGTGCATGTGAAAGTGGCCTGGACTTAATAGAAAAATAGGGAAATTGTGAAACAAGTCATCATTTGGCACAATCACACACAAACACACATGCACACACACATACATTCCCATAACCAAAGATGCACAAACACTTACACAGACAGTACACACAGCCACACGACCTAAAAAGAAGCTCATTAGGAGACAGAGACAGCTTATTAAAACTTTATTGATTACACCACATACAGAATAAAACCTCAGTGAGATCCACATTCCCCATCTCCTTAATAAACACGTGGGTGTATGTCCATCCTCTATGGCACTCTGAAAACACTCAAACAGTGTGTATAGAAAAACTAATAGTATGTCACCCATGTGTGAATAAAGCCAGCGGTGTAATTGTGTAGCTGGGCAGTAAATGACAGAGATAAGGGGATGCGCATTGATGCAGTGTCAAAAAGAGGAGTTTCTCTTCTCCGAGCTGTAGTATCACTCGTTCTCCTGTTTTTCTCTCGCTGTCAGCGACGCCGACAACATCTTGGGGAAGAGGAATGCACACTCAGCCTTCTGTGCTGATAATGACATCATCTTTTCCTACAGAAAGAGATAGAAAAAGACAGACAAAGAGAAAGAGAAAAAGAAATGAGTGCAATAGAGAAGACCCAAGTGAAAGCATTCACAAGGCAATGGCAGAACCTACAACGTTCTCATCTGTCAGCATAATAATACCTGTGGCCTCTTACTGAGTAGAAAACTCAACAACTACAGCACAACACAGCCTGGGAAGCTACATATTTAGAGCTGGAGACAATCTAAAAATATACCTGGTGGACTGAGGTGGTAGGATGCTCTGTTAAGATGAAAAGCTTATGAAAAGTATGAGGCTGAGGAGCTACAGTGGTGGCTCAGTGGCTAACACTCTGAGATAGTATTTCAGGAGGTTGTGAGCTTGTATCCCAGGACTACCAAAGGATCCTTAGACCTCCTAGCCCTCAAGTTCTCATACATGAAAATTCTCTTTAAATAAGCTGAATAAATGAAGCTAAATGAAAGAGTGAACGCAGATTTCTATATATAAATGCTGTACAGGAACAAATATTTTCTATATTTTTTATTCCAGTGCTGACTTTCTTCAATCAGAATTTCTGAATTTCAGAATTTCCCTAGTGATCCTGGGAATATGTATGTATCCTTAGTGATCCTAGGAATACTTACGTGCCCTTAGTGATCCTGGGAATACTTATGTGTTCTTGGTGATCCTAACAAATATTTATGTACCCTTAGTGATCCTAGGAATATTTATGTACCCTTAGTGATCCTGGGAATATTTATGTACCTTTAGTGATCCTGGGAATATTTATGTACCCTAAATAATCCTGGGAATATTTATGTACTATTAGTGATCCTGGGAATATTTATGTACTATTAGTGATCCTGGGAATATTTATGTACCTTTAGTGATCCTGGGAATATTTATGTACCCTAAATAATCCTGGGAATATTTATGTACTATTAATTAGTGATCCTGGGGATATTTATGTACTATTAGAGATCCTGGGAATATTTATGTACTATTAGTGATCCTGGGAATATTTATGTACTATTAGAGATCCTGGGAATATTTATGTACTATTAGTGATCCTGGGAATATTTATGTACTATTAGTGATCCTGGGAATATTTATGTACTATTAGTGATCCTGGGAATATTTATGTACAGTCTAATCAAGAGATTTACATCGCAAACCTGACGCGATGACATTGTAAGGTGGCGCTTTGCACGCAAAAATAAGCTGAATAAATGAAGCTAAATGAAAGAGTGAACGCAGATTTCTATATATAAATGCTGTACAGGAACAAATATTTTCTATATTTTTTATTCCAGTGCTGACTTTCTTCAATCAGAATTTCTGAATTTCAGAATTTCCCTAGTGATCCTGGGAATATGTATGTATCCTTAGTGATCCTAGGAATACTTACGTGCCCTTAGTGATCCTGGGAATACTTATGTGTTCTTGGTGATCCTAACAAATATTTATGTACCCTTAGTGATCCTAGGAATATTTATGTACCCTTAGTGATCCTGGGAATATTTATGTACCTTTAGTGATCCTGGGAATATTTATGTACCCTAAATAATCCTGGGAATATTTATGCACTATTAGTGATCCTGGGAATATTTATGCACTATTAGTGATCCTGGGAATATTTATGTACTATTAGTGATCCTGGGAATATTTATGTACTATTAGAGATCCTGGGAATATTTATGTACTATTAGTGATCCTGGGAATATTTATGTACTATTAATTAGTGATCCTGGGAATATTTATGTACTATTAGTGATCCTGGGAATATTTATGTACTATTAGTGATCCTGGGAATATTTATGTACTATTAGTGATCCTGGGAATATTTATGTACTATTAGTGATCCTGGGAATATTTATGTACTATTAATTAGTGATCCTGGGAATATTTATGTACTATTAGTGATCCTGGGAATATTTATGTACTATTAGTGATCCTGGGAATATTTATGTACTATTAGTGATCCTGGGAATATTTATGTACCTTTAGTGATCCTGGGAATATTTATGTACCCTAAATAATCCTGGGAATATTTATGTACTATTAATTAGTGATCCTGGGGATATTTATGTACTATTAGTGATCCTGGGAATATTTATGTACTATTAGTGATCCTGGGAATATTTATGTACTATTAGAGATCCTGGGAATATTTATGTACTATTAGTGATCCTGGGAATATTTATGTACTATTAGTGATCCTGGGAATATTTATGTACTATTAGTGATCCTGGGAATATTTATGTACTATTAGTGATCCTGGGAATATTTATGTACTATTAATTAGTGATCCTGGGAATATTTATGTACTATTAGTGATCCTGGGAATATTTATGTACTATTAGTGATCCTGGGAATATTTATGTACCTTTAGTGATCCTGGGAATATTTATGTACCCTAAATAATCCTGGGAATATTTATGTACTATTAATTAGTGATCCTGGGGATATTTATGTACTATTAGAGATCCTGGGAATATTTATGTACTATTAGTGATCCTGGGAATATTTATGTACTATTAGAGATCCTGGGAATATTTATGTACTATTAGTGATCCTGGGAATATTTATGTACTATTAGTGATCCTGGGAATATTTATGTACTATTAGTGATCCTGGGAATATTTATGTACTATTAGTGATCCTGGGAATATTTATGTACAGTCTAATCAAGAGATTTACATCGCAAACCTGACGCGATGACATTGTAAGGTGGCGCTTTGCACGCAAAAACCTTTTAACTGCAAAAAATTACATTGAAATCACTGAACCGGATATTTCGACTCCCCCTCGCTCGCTCGCGCGCTCCTGGTTAACAAGCTCGTGCTCCGAGCTCGCGACCTCAGCTCTCGGTGCACAAAGCCCCGCCCCCTCCCGTCCCGTCCCGCCCCGCCCCGCCCCGCGCGCGCGCACCTGTCACCGTGCGGTTTGCAGGGGAACTCCGCTCGTCACCGTCCCCGCTGTGAGAGTGTGTAAGGTCGGTGTACCTCAGCACCTTCTTCCGCTCTCACTGACCGAAACCGCACGCGCAGCTGAATAAAACACGGACTGCTTAAACAAACAAACCCTGCAAGCCTGTTATTGTAGGATATCAAGTCATAAGGTAAGTTAACAGTTATGTGTGTCAGCACGTGACTTTCGCACGCGCATAATATAATAATTGTATTATAGTGTATACTGTATGTGTTATGTAACGTTTATAAACCTTTATATAGTTATAGATGTAACTGCTTTTGTACTTAAACCACCTATATAGGTAGTATATATATATATATATATATATATATATATATATATATATATATATATATATATATATATATATATATATATATATATAATAGGTATATAGTTACTGTATATAGGTATAAGTATATAGAGCCAGATCCTCTAGTGCATTAGTGTTTATATGAAGCCCAGGTGACCTATCAGTCTGAATCATACTCCTTATATAGTCTATTTAAGCGCACTACATCTGATATGATCAGTCTGCTTCCACACCCTATATAGTGTTTAGTGTCCAATAGTAAGCTGTTTGGGATTCAGCGCGTGCATGATGAGTGCTGCTGTGGCTATGGGGGAAAAAAAGTTGATGTGAACTGACTCCATCTTTAACTTTGCCTTACAGTTAAGGTTGCATCATTAAGCACATATTTATATTTCTACTACAATGACTTTCCGGTTTCGAAACTCTTTCCAAGCTACAGGAACAGCTCCAGGGTCCGGGTTCAATCCTGAGCTCACTCTGGTTGCTCTGTTCAGTGTGCTTTTCCTCCAGGTTCTCATGTTCTCAGGTTCCCTCCCACCATCCGTAGGTGGATTGCTGACTCTAAATTACCTTGCTGTGTGTATGAGTGCATGTGCAATGGACTGACATCTCATCCAGGATGTACGATATTCCCGCCTCGTGCCATGCGTTCCCAGGATAGGTTCAGGATCCACCTCTGCCCTGTCCAAGATAAAACAGTTACTGAAGATAAATGAAAGGCAATGCATAGATGGTATGCAGCTCTGAAGGATAGAATATAAAAGAATGCAAGAAAAATGAAGTTAGGGAGAAACAACCACAAATAAGACAGCAAACACAATTCTCTCATGTGATCACTTCCTCTCTCATTTCTCATGCTTTAATGTTCTCTAGCTTTAATCAGATCTTTCTTTCTCTATCTCTCTCTGTCTCTCTCTCTCTCTGTTTTCCTGTTGCAGCAGCTCTCTCCATCCTGCACTCACTCCCACTTCTTTTCTCACTAACAGCTTTATTTGAGACGTACCTCCCCTTTTTCGAACCCTCATGCTTCATCTTCTGCCCTTCATGCTTACTACCGAAGAGAAAACCACGTCTTTGATGTTTCTCACAATTAATTGTGTGCATAAAACATGCTTTGGAGTCTGCTAATGCCCAGCACTATGGCCCTGACTTGTGATTCGCATAATTATTATGTTGATTTGCTAGCATGTCTTTTTCAAGTATTGTAAGCTCAGATAAATTATTTAAAGATGTGTAACTTTTTAGTGTCCGCTTCTTGGCAGGATTTTCCCTTCCTACTCCTTCTCCTTTTTCTTCTTCATTACATTTCATGTGCTGTAGGCAGCAACGGCAAGTTCTCTGAGCTTCTGTATAATGAAGATGTTGGGCATTAGGTAGCTGATTAAGCTCTGAGCCATGCAAAATTAATGATTCGGAGAAATAATATCAAAGGACGATCCTCTGAGACGCGATAGCCTAAAGTCTCCTTACGTTAATAAGGCTGTTAATTTTAAGCTGCACTATGACTAAAAAAAATCATGCTTAAGCTTTAGTTACAATCGCACACCTTCCTGATTAATGTTTCTTCCAAAGCATTGGAGAATTCAGTTATTAAGCTCATTTGTCTTTTAGAATATAAGTCTACGGGCATGATTTATTCATTCAGTTTAGACTAAAAAGAAAAATCCAGCTAGCTCTGAGATTCCTGAATTTCCTGCTTGTCATATTTATTCTTAAAGACCATCTCTACAGTTCAAGTTTCTGAGTCCAGAGACTCCTAACTGGCTAAATAGTGTCATGTGATAGCATTTTACAGTCAGTAGGTGGCAAAGTGCTCTCATAGAAGAGAGGAAATCTATCACGCAAAGATGACATGCCTTAAAGCACTCTTTCACAGTTCCCTCTGGCCTTCAAGCTCAGGCCATGGGTACTGGAATTAGTAAAAAAAAAAAAAAAAAAACTCCAGTTATGATCAAATTCCAGCTTACAAAGACCTGGATAAGCAACTAACATGACTGATTTTACCTTTAATTATACGTGAGTAGTTAATGGCTATAAATAAGAATTCAATTGATTGTTTTGTTCCCTACTGAAAGAGATAGTGAGAGAGAGAACTAGAGAGAGAGCGAGCTAGAGAAAGAGAGAGAGAGAGAGAGAGACAGACAGACAGACAGACAGACAGAGAGAGAGAGAGAGATACACAGAGAGAGAAATAAAGAGAGAGAGAAAGAGAGAGGGAGAGACAGACAGACAGACAGAGAGAGAGAGAGACAGAGAGGGAGAGAGAGAGACAGACAGAGAGAGAGAGGGAGAGACAGACAGATGGAGAGAGAGAGAAAGAGAGAGAGATGGACAGACAGACAGAGAGAGAGGGAGAGAGAGACAGACAGAGAGAGAGAGACAGACAGACAGAGAGAGAGACAGACAGACAGAGAGAGAGAGAAACGAGTACAATAGAGAAGACCCAAGTGAAAGCATTCACAAGGCAGAGTGACAGAACCTACGGCATTCTCATCTGTCAGTATAATAATACCTGCGGCCTCTTACTGAGTAGAAAACAACAACAACTCGCTTTTGGAGCCACGTACTCTAAATAGGGGAAATAAACAAATACTTTTCATCCTTAAAAAAAGCCATCTTGTCAGCTCCAATCAGACCAGTGAGTGTAAACAAAATGAAAAATGTATAAAAGACTGTGAGCTAATTTCTGTATTCATGTCCTACTCTCTGGTCTGATGAGATGCTTTCAGCTAAATAATTGACACAAATACACGATCGGATAAAACACAACAGAGGATCTGCGCCAGACGCCGTGCCGTTTCACGCTTAGAAAACGAGCGTAGCAGAATATATAGACATTTGTGTACATTTTATTGCCTCTGCGACAGTTTGCAAAAGAGATACTTTGTTCTACATCTGGACCGCGGTTTGAGTTTGACGATCTCTTACGTTATTAGTAACATAAATTAGAAGTTAAAGGGATTAGCCTACAATGTGATGTGTCTCTGTTTTTTATTGAGCTCATTTTCAAACCCCGGGACTCAACGAGCTCTGTCGGAGAGGTCGATCTGTATAGTCTGTGATTTAGATAACTGACGGAATGTAAAATGCTGATAGTTATATAGGCTGTAATTTAGAATAAACAAGATTGTAAATGTTCGGCTGATCTCTCTGGGCATGTTCAGTTTTATTCCTTTCCAGATGCATTGTGCTTTTAAAGACGGTTCAAAACCGAACAGCAGATTTTTACTGAATATGAGCTTTAATAAATAATAAAAATAAATAAATAAAATAAAAAATAAAATAAAAGACGAAGAACCTTGGGCCTTCGAGTGTTTATCAGTCAGAAGAAATCTCATAATCCTTTAATTAGAATGGAATAAAATGAATACGAAGTTATTCTTATTCAATGTTATTCATAATAAGCACCACTACTGAAGTTTCCGTGTGTTTCCTGTTTCGTTGTCCAACTTTTGTTGGTTTATTAGCCGTGTGTGCTACAGTAAAGCTATATATATATAATAAAAAGTATTAAAAATAAAAAGTATATATATATAATTATATTTATATATATATATAGAAATATAAATATATATATATATATAATTAGATTTTAATTAAATAATGAGGAAAATAAAAATAAAACATATAAAAATAAAACACACAATATATATATATATACACCTCACATTATGTAAAATATATCTCTAACATTATAGAGGAAGGAAGGAAGGAAGGAAGGAAGTATATGTAAATGAAAGGAAGGAAGTCATTGTCGGTGCCTGTTGTCGAATACTTAGCAACAACAAACAGCCAGTTTTTGCACTGAAGAGAGCATTTATTTGAATTTGTTCTTTAATATACTACTGAACTTTAGAAGACAGCAGCATCAGTCTCTACACTACAAGTACAAACTACAAGTGACACAAGCAACATGCTAAAGTAAACGTAGAGTTATGAGCTTTCTCCTCAGCAGCCTGAAGGCTAAATCCGAGTTTCCTCGACATCTTCGGTTTCTCTCTGTGGTTTCCTCAGATTAGAGCGATGTGCGGTGTCAGTGAATCAGTGCGATGTTGTTAGACCAGACTATTCTATGAAATGAACTCTGCAGCTACTGATGTCTGATCCATAACAATAGCTCGCTGCCGCTGACATTACCAGACTGCATTCGGATTCTCATTTTAATATGTTCAACTCCAAAATCTTCTGTCAGGACGGTTTTCATTTCCGCCTGGGGTTTTGTATTACTGTCTGCAATAGAGCTATCAATCTGACATTTAATTACATGAACAAAAAATTTTTCCTTCATACACAAAGTGGCAGCTAGTCAGCAACGTGAAAGAAGATCTCAGAAGTAATTACCGAGGCATTAAAGACTGTTCGGTGTACCGCTTTACACACACAAAAAAAAAACGGCTTCATACAGATGCTACTGGTTTTTACTCGGACGCAGATTGGAAATGCATATTTGAGTCACATAAACAGGCTCGCTCAGGCTTGAGACAGTCATATTGCCATTTTAATTAGAAAGCTGGGGGGCTTTAACCATCAAACTATGAGCTGGATGCCCAGATGATGATGCAAATAATTATATAATTAAACATCTCTGGTTTATAGAAATTGAGTAAGATGGGCTTTATAATGTGGCATAATAAGAGAGAGAGAGAGAGAGAGAGAGAGAGAGAGAGAGAGCAAGCGCAAGAGGGGAGGGTGAGAAGGAGAAAAGTAGAGATTATGGAGGAGGCTTTGATGGCCAACCCTGGCTATGGGAATCCTTGTGTGCCTTCAGGTGTAGACTCCTCTCTCCAAGCGTCAATAATGAATGAAAGATATCCTGCTCGGCAGAGGACCCGACTTATCAAGCATACTGATTTTTAACTGTGAGGCTTGTATAAAAATTGCATCAGTGTGTATGAATCACCTCATTAAATCCCACAGCTCTGAAACGATCATGGAAAGACAAGGGGTTGAAAGTTGAAAGTGGATTCTAGCGCTATTCTATTCAGGTGGTTGCTTACAGCTTTAAGTTGAAACACAAATGGAACCCGTACATTTTTTCATTGTTGTTATTTCCTCATGATCAGGCTATTCGGTTAATGTAACTCTTAATTAGCTGGATAAAGGCTCAGATGTTTGGTTAAAAGATGTCAGTGTGAGAAGCTGTCGTTAATTAAAAATGCAAAATACACAGTTGGATTTTTGAATTGAAAATTCAGCCAGGTTCAGGGTTCCAGGTTACTAACTGTATGGAGTTTTTCTCATGTCCATGTAGGTTTCCTTTATGTTCTTCGGCTCTGTCCCACCTCTGAGGAACAGAAATTGTCCCAGGTGTAAATGTGTGTGGGGCATTTTATCCACGGTGCAGTGTTTCTGGGACAAGCTCCTGATTCATCATGACTCTGACCAGTATAATCATGTGCTACATGCAGATTAGCTCATCTCTATGTACATTACAGAATACCTCCACACTCTCAGGCAGTATAAATAAAGATGAGGTAGAACGGAACAGGTATGATGCAAAAGGCAACGTTCTGCACTGGAGGTGTAGCTGTTGTCCTTCTGATTTGGTTTCTGACTGTTTGAACAGAAGGAGACAACAGTGATTGCTCTGCTGCAGATGTTGTCAGAAGGCCATGTTATTTTTTCTTTAAATAGGGCTCCCGTCTGCAATGCAAATGGCCCTCGTCGCATCCTAATTATCATCAACGTTGCCTAACAGGCTGGCATCTGTACCTTGCACATCCGTCCGTCTGTTCTGCTTCATGTACCATGTCTTGATTCTCCCAACCTTTGAGAAGATACACTTCTTTTTGGACTGTTTTGAAGAGCATTGAGGATTACCGTAAGGCAGCATAGATTGGTGCCGAACCACTTGCCCGTCCTTGAGACCTTGTTCGTAGTCACTAGAGCTTTAATTGTCCTGTGGATTTATAAGGTTTTAGCGAAGTGCTGAAGTTATTCCACTCTGATAATATCCGTGAGCTCTGAGACACAGAGTAATGAAGACATCAGTAGAGTTTTGTCGGATACAAGGGATGAAAATCACTAGAATTTCAACCCGTAGAGATTATGGAGAGATTGTGAGGTAGAGGTGCAATGCAGCAGAAATCTCTGCTCTCAGCACTGCTGCTTTTCTCAGATTCATTTTCTCCTCCTGTCCTCTTTTTTTCCTCTTTTGCTGCTTTCCGGTATTCTTTCTGCCCCACATTCCTTTTCCTTCTTTCACTCTCTCGCAGTTTCTCATCGCTCTCACAAATGAGTTAATTTCGGTCTCATCTGGGGTTCTCGGGAAGTAATTATAGCGTCCTCCACCACCCCACCCCACCCCCTAAAAAAAAAAGAAAGACGTTCCTTGCTTCCACTTCCTTTTATAGGCCAGAACGTAGGCGGTTGTGATGAACCAAGCCGAATTAATCTTGTTACCACTGATGAACACATTGATCCCACTCATTCATTCAAGTCTTGTCATGTTTTTATGGGGACACTAGCAGATGGGAAGAGAGCCAGTTACTGAAATGTTACATAAAGCTGTTAGAGTCTGAATTCTGAGCTAGAAGTTCTTCAGCAACTCACACTCCTTCCCATCTCGTTCTTCTTTCGCTTGTGTGCATAGCCATTCCAGTCTTTTACATAACCACAGTTCTAGCGCATTATTCTAAAGCAGGCTATTTTTACGCCGTGAGCTGGACTTCATGCCTTTAAAACCAGGTTTGCAGCTGTGGGTCTATTACTACTACTGTGAGCGGTGATTCACCTCTCGCTGAACCTCGGCTGTCAATGCCAGTGTGCGCTTTGGCACCGTTCAACCAGCGACGCTGCCAAGCATTTGTACTCGTCTGCCAAATCTGGATAGGGTCTTCCCTGGCAAGGTGCCTGTTCCCTCAATCCCCACAGAAGAGCACCAGAAAGTAGTATATCTCCTTTAAAACTGCACCACATTAGGGCCTTTTAATGCATTTCTGAAAATCTCTTTGCCTGGTCAGGGCTGTTAAGGCACTTAGAAAAACAGAAATGATGCTGCAGGGTTGTAACTGTGGTACAAGCTTACTTTTTAATTTGATTTCCTGGTTATTTGGGGGCAGAATAGGGAGGCGAAAAGTCTGCCAAATCTCCTTTCTGTCCTCTTTCCTACCAGTCATTCTGTCTGATGGGACATTAAGTTCTGGTCGTTTTTATTGATGGTTAGTGTCTATGTGCAAGGAGGAAACCACTTCCCTTCCTGTCTGATGACTAAAAGGTTCTCCTATTTGAGCTTTGTTTCAGAAAATGGATAAAAAGGAGTCACCACATAAAGATCTAAGGAATAATAACTAGCTCTTCATTGCCAACAACATTTGATAAATCCTTAATATACTGTGTTTTCCATCTGCTGTCATTTATATTCACTCAGTGCCAAAAAGGAAAGCCTTGTCAGTTCTGTTACACAGCTCTTGTGGGTTTTTTTTTTTTTTTTTGCACTCTTTCAAATAATACACTGATTTAGAAGAGAATTAAGAGTCTATCAATACATACATTTTCTCTACTGCTCATCCTACATAATCTCTGGAGAAGCCTGGAGTCTATCCAGTGGACTTGGTGCACAGGTTGGGGAGAAACACTGACGTGACAGACCACAATCCCACAATACTGACAATTTAGAGATGTCTATCAACCTATAACTCATGTCACTGAAGTATAGGAGGAATCGGAGTAGCGGGACGAAACCCCACATGCAAACAACATGCGCACAGGATGGAGGCTGGATTTAAACCCTCTACCCCAGAGATGTGAGGCAAACATGCTAACTGTAAATTATCCAGGACTAACGAAGCAAGAATTCCTGTAGAATTGAGACATGAAAAAAAAGTTACTCTGTGGAAATATGACACAGTGTGTATGCACGTGACACCGAATAGCTTCTTCTCTCAATTTATCGACATATTAAACTCACTTTACAACAAAGTGCGGCTAAATTCTGCACGGTTTGGACGGAGCTTCCAATGCAATGCCAGCCATAAGCGTATAGAAAGTATTAACGCACACGCGATACGTTAGCGTTTCTATAGTAACAACATGAATGGTTGATGCTCTACATGATCTACGCCTAAAAATGAACAGATTGAAAAACATCATTGATCTGGTGTTCAGTGTCAGTGCTTTGTAAAAATCGGAGGTAAAGTTTTCCATTAGAATGGCGACTGTTGGCTAAGCGTATAATCAAGAGCGAGATAAAGAAACTCATCACGCTCTGTCGTTGTTTCTTCATTACATAGCAGCTTTATTAACTTTCTCTATAAAGTGCCACTGACATGGTAATTACAACAAGATGTAATTGACTCGTCAGGGCTCGAGCTCCACTCTGTAAATGCGATGCGGTTTTGTCATGAATTGTTACATGATGCAAAAAATAAATCAGACAACTAGGGTAAAGTGGTCTATAAGCTTTAATATGAGGATGAGCTGTATGTACTGTATATCAGACATCGGGGCCTTAATCAGACATTGATTTGTCCAGCAAATGTGTGCTTTCCTCTGTTAATGTACCGTAAACACTTCACGGTTTTATGTCCTCTTCTGTCGTCTTTATGCTTCTCATCAAGTCCCTTTTAATGCGCCTGGTGTATATTGATAGTAGTAACTTTATTGCAGCTACGTCGCTGTAGGCAGAAGATGCTACCTCGAATTTATCAGAGGCGTTCAGGTGTTTCATCCTGCCCTTTGAGTCGTCCCTCGATCCACCATCCAACCCGTTCAAGCCCCTCCAAAAATCCCAGGACTGTCTCCGAGGCAGAAAAATCCATACCAGAGCTTTGTGTTTCAGAGCAGCAGGAATTGGGAGTATGTCTCAGAACAATGAGAACTCTTTTTGGAGAACGGTTTGATCTGGAGGCATGTGAGGCAACGCTCTTATGAAGGAGTCAGACAGACGAGCTCTCCTTGCCTGCCACGAGAATTTAAATGACTCGGTTCCTATAGAAGCAGTCCGTACAATACAGCTGCCCTTGGAGTCATTCTCATTCGAAGAGCCGTGCTCACGTACTCGTGCTCAAAAGGACAATTGAAGTAGCTGCGGTATGTAGCACTTTTTGTATGAAAGCGGTGGCTCTGGGTTTATATTCCCAACCGTCAGCTTTTCATCTATAAATGCCCTTATTTTTTGTCTCTCATATTCTCTCACTTACATACAGGCGTGAATTTTAATATACCGCTGAAAATTTGGATGCTAATTTCAACACTTGCATCAGGAAAATCTGACGTCAGGCTGGACCCGAAGAAAACCGTATCAAACGATTTTATTTACGTTTGCGTTTACATCGATGGTAATTGGTAGACACTTTTATCCAGACTGACTTACAGAAGTGCTTTAAAGTCTCAATCGATAAATCCAACCGGATGCTGGTTGACTAGATCTTAAAACTCACAGGTAAAATCACACAGATGACACTTTTTAAGTGCTTATTTAAAGACATTGACATCTTTAGACATTGTTTTGAGGACATCCAGTGACTCAGCTGTTTATTCTCAGTGCATCGGTTGAAGGTCTGTGAATTTTTCTCAATAACTCAAACACAAACATGCCTGTAAATAGCTAAGCTACATCACAATACCCACGTTCCTCTAACTCATCTGTTTGTTCCCTTAACGTGTTCACCTGTCCCGAGTACCTGGTTAGTGCTTATGATCATGCATCTCTTTGCCTTTGTCACGAATCTCCCTTTCTTGTTGAGCGCCGCGAGCCGAGCTGCACTTCACATGTCAGCTTTGCTCCATGTTTTCATCTATCTAATTTATTTACAATCCCTCGTGTCTTTTGTTTTGGTTCATGTCTTGTCTATGCCCCTGAAATGTCTCCGGTTGTTGTCTGGATTAGTGTCAGCAGCTTTCAGTTTACCTCCGTCTGTTTAAACCCTCGAGTGGCTTGTGTTCAGGGTGAACAATTTGTACATGTCTCGATACCAAGCTTTTTGTTTCCGTTCATAGTTTCCAAGCTCCATTCGCTGTTCTTGAGCTTTGCCTGCTCTTGTGCACTCTGTCCACTCTGTTCGTTGATCACAACCTCTGGGTTTGTCAGCATTGTTATCATATTTATTATAATTATTAAATATTATCCTCCGCCGGCACTTGCGTCCTCTTCCACGTCTCTTCTCATGTCAGTGTGCTTGGTTTCTTTTGTTCACTGTTTGTTGTTTCTTGTTGCACCTTCTGGTTTTGACCCTTGCTTTTTCCCCCCTCGATTCCTGAATAATGATTATTGTAGTTTAATGTTGTTTGCCTGGTCTCTGACCCCTGCTATGACTTCTGATAATGATTTATAGATTGCCCATAATAAATACTACACTTGTGTTCATAATTCAACATCTGTGTAATTTACTTTACAGTTAATGGCGTCCCTGGCTGCAAAAAAAGATGGAGTATCCATGTTATATGTCCTACATGTGTACGGTTTAAAGACTCCATTGATCAGATTTTGTCACGTAATCTTTAAAGCAGATTACTTAACCTCTTCACTAAGAGCGAAATGTTTATCATGAAAAAAATCAAAACGTCAATATTGTATTGATTCCCATGTTGATAATAATAGTGAGGCATGAAACGAGCATTAACATCGTGTAAGAGACTCGTTACTAGTGGAATATATTACTATTTGTAGTATTAGTTACAGTCAGGTCAGTCTTCAGATTTTATTTTCATACAAGAACGTTTCAGATAAGAGTTCATTTTTAAATAATTAACTCAATTGTTTTATGATTAATAAAATAATTTTGGTAGTGTCATTTGGATTTGTGCGTGAGTGTGTGTGTGTGTGTGTGTGTGTGTGTGTGTGTGTGTGTGTGTGTGTGTGTGTGTGTGTGTGTGTGTGTGTGTGTGTGTGTGCATGAGAGGGTTGCACATCATTTGTCAGTGTCATAGAGATCATTTCCAGTGACAGAGATGAGCTGTAAAAGGTCAGGTCATGTTTGTAGAGTGCAACTAACTACCCCCCTAGTTCAGTGAGCTAAATCGATATGACTGTAGAAGATAGAAAGAAAAGTTAAAAATAATAATTATTCTCTCTCTCTCTCTCTCTCTCTCTCTCTCTCTCTCTCTTTCTCTCTCTATCTCTGTCTCTCTTTTTTCTCTGTCTCTCTCTCTGTGTCTCTCTCTGTCTGTCCTCTGTCTCTTTCTCTCTCTGTCTTTCTCTCTCTCTCTCTCTCTCTCTCTCTCTCTCTTTCTCTCTCTATCTCTGTCTCTCTTTTTTCTCTGTCTCTCTCTCTCTGTGTCTCTCTCTGTCTGTCCTCTGTCTCTTTCTCTCTCTGTCTTTCTCTCTGTCTCTCTCTCTCTCTGTCTCTCTGTCTCTTTCTCTCTCTGTCTTTCTCTCTCTCTCTCTCTCTCTCTCTCTCTCTCTCTCTCTCTCTCTCTCTCTCTCTCTCTCTCTCTCTCTCTATCTCTGTCTCTCTTTTTTCTCTGTCTCTCTCTCTCTCTCTGTCTCTCTGTCTCTGTCTCTCTCTCTCTCTCTCTCTCTCTCTCTCTCTCTCTCTCTCTCTCTCTCTCTCTCTCTCTCTCTCTCTCTCTCTCTCTCTCTTTCTCTCTCTATCTCTGTCTCTCTTTTTTCTCTGTCTCTCTCTCTCTGTGTCTCTCTCTGTCTGTCCTCTGTCTCGTTCTCTCTCTGTCTTTCTCTCTGTCTCTCTCTCTCTCTCTGTCTCTCTGTCTCTTTCTCTCTCTGTCTTTCTCTCTCCCTCTCTCTCTCTCTCTCTCTCTCTTTCTCTCTCTCTCTGTCTCTCTTTTTTTCTCTGTCTCTCTCTCTCTCTCTGTCTCTCTGTCTCTTTCTCTCTCTCTCTCTCTCTCTCTCTCTCTCTCTCTCTCTGTCTCTCTCTCTCTCTCTCTCTCTCTCTCTCTCTCTCTCTCTCTCTCTCTCTCTCTCTCTCTCTCTCTCTCTCTCTCTCTCTCTCTCTCTCTCTCTCTGTCTTTCTCTCTCTCTCTCTCTCTCTCTGTCTTTCTCTCTCTCTCTCTCTCTCTCTCTCTCTCTCTCTCTCTCTCTCTCTCTCTCTCTCTCTCTCTCTCTCTCTCTCTCTCTCTCTCTTTCTCTCTCTATCTCTGTCTCTCTTTTTTTCTCTGTCTCTCTCTCTCTCTGTCTCTCTGTCTCTCTCTCTCTCTCTCTCTCTCTCTCTCTCTCTCTCTCTCTCTCTCTCTCTGTGATCTCTCTGTGATGAATTGTGACCTTAGCTTTCCCTTTTGGCATTGGCTCTGTGACAAATGGACATTGGAACTCAGACCAATGATCTTTTTCACATCCTGCAGAAAGCTTTCTGAATAATTCTCTGAGCACTCCTGGCTTTTTACCCAACATGCCCTGCTGATGTGTGGAACCAGTCAGAAAGAAGGGCAAGGGTGCTGTAACTGTTATATCACATGTGGGCAAATCGGTAGAAAGAAAATTTAGTGTCTGGGAATTTTTGTATTTTTTCAGTTGAATTTATTCTGAGGGAAAAGATTGGAGCGCTGGCATATTCCTGCTAACATCTGGTTGTTTCAAACCCACTGAGAGACTCGGAATCTTGCGTTCCAGACGTCGGACTTTAGGTGAAATATATGAAAAGAATACAGCTGACCTACAGATGACCTGCAGAAAATAGATCGACTGGGTCAACAAACTGTAAATCTTATACTACTAAATAGCAGGTCATGTGAAGAATGTAGAGCAGGAGAAAGCTTCTTCAGCCTGATTTTTAAAATCAAAGAAAGAGGCTTCATAAAAATGCTGATGGGAATCTCATGTGGAAAAGTGAGACACTGCTGTCTTCTGTAAAGATCATTCACTCAGACAGACGGTCACATACACACACACCACACCACAACATCTCACATAACACACACAGGGACAAGTAGACACACATGGACACTTAGGTAATAAGGTCTGATTACACACACAGAACCTCAGGTTTATAGACACACACATACACACACACACACACAAAGGGACAAGTAGACACACATGGACACTTAGGTAATAAGGTCTGATTACACACACAGAACCTCAGGTTTATAGACACACACACACACACACACACACACACACACACACACACACACAGGGACAAGTGGACATTAAGGTAATAAGCTCTGATTTCCACACGCAGAACCTCAGGTTTATAGACACTTACACACACGCACGTGCACACACACACACACACACACACAGGAACAAGTGAACATTTAGGTAAAAAGCTCTGATTTCCACACGCGGAACTTCAGGTTTATAGACACTTACACACGCACGTGCACACACACACACACACACACACACACACACAGGGACAAGTAGACACACGTGGACACTTAGGTAATAAGGTCTGATTACACATGCAGAACCTCAGGTTTATAGACACACACACAGAAACAAGTGAACATTTAGGTAAAAAAACTCTGATTTCCGCACACAGAACATCAGGTTTATAGACACTTACATACGCAAGTGCGCGCACACACACACACACACACACAGGGACAAGTTGACATACGTGGAATCTTGGGTAATAAGTTCTGATTACACACCCAGAATCTCAGAACCAACGGTTTACAGACATTCACACACACACACACACACACACACACACACACACACACCCACACACACAGGGTAACATTACACCTTACCATCAGGAAATTCAATTCACATGTCCACAATAGCACCAACCCGAAAAGCAATAGATTTACTGCTCCCAGCTTCTCAGTGTTCATCAGCACCTCATTCATCTGTCTATCAGCGAGGCTTTTTAATGTGTTACATTCTTCCTCCTGTTTGTACAGCCGGGCTTGGCTATTTAAGCACTGAATCAAAGCTTTAAAAGTGCCACCTGTCAGACAGGCAGCTTATGAACCTGTACTGTACTGTAGTCTGCAATAAGGATGCAACAGTATGAAATATTTACGCCGTAATCCTGTAACCTGATATCACACTCTGCAGCAGCAGCATTTAAAGAGAATGATTAAATGACATATGAGACGGTGGGGAGAATAAAACTTATAGACTTATTAGGGAAAAGGTCTTCCCTCGAAGTATCAAATAATTCTGAAATACATTTTTTCCTGCAGGAGGAAAAAGATGTCATGGGAACACTTTTTACTTGTTAATAATAATGTTAGATTGATGTGAGGATCTTAGTCACGGTTGCGTTGGATCCGGAGTCTGTTCTGGGAAGTCAAAGTCAAGTAAAATTTCATTTATAAAATACATAAATATATAAATTGCACGTGTTTTCCCGGCTTTTCTAGGGTACACAATTTTCAAAATACTGAATTTTCGATCCTGAAGTTCTCAGAGGCCTCTTTTCCACCAAAAAGAACCGAGTGCTGGTTCAGAGCTAGTGCTGGTGCTGGTTCAAAGTTGGTTCCATTGGCGAACCTTCTAAGAACCGGTTTGTCTTTCCACCGGCTAGAGAGCATCACAGAGCCGAGTGTGACGTCACTGTATACGTCTCACCTGTCCCAGCAACTTTAGAGCAGCAGCGGCAAACAGAAATACATCAACAATGGCGGATGTTGCTTTACTGTTAATGCTCATGGCTTTGCGAACATACATTGGCATCCAAACGCGGCGAATAAAACGTGTATGTGCAGCTCCGTGTAATCTGTATAAACGGAGGTTGTAATCGATAAAGTACATAACTTTATTTTATCATTAACACAGAAAAAAGTTAGCCTTAGCATGTAGCTACCTACTATCATGTGTGCTGATAATGTATCATATCGCGGTAAAGTAAAAAAGTATTAAACATTAGTATACTTAAGGTACATTATCAAATGCGCTAACAGTAGCCCCGCCCACAAGCAGTTCTTAAGTCTAGACCAGCAACGTTTTGGTGCTACTTAAGAACCACTTTTCCTGGTTCAGAGCCGGTGCTTTGGCTGTCGAAAAAGAAAGAACTGGTTCTAAATTAGGCTCTGGCTCCGAACCAGCACTCAAACTGCCTCGGTGGAAAAGGGGCAAGAGAGCCACAATAGGCCACAATTTATTTGCCCGTATATTGCCACTAGTAAGCTAGGTATCACCTTTAATATGAGCCTGTGATAATATGAGCACCTTTAATATGAGCACCACTGTGGAGTGGGACATGACAAAGACATGCAATGCTGAACATGGACGCAACAAAACAAAGGAATAAGAATGGACAAAAATGGATAAACTTGGAGCGGGACTCATGTGGAAGGTTCCAGAGTTTCAGACCAACCACAGACATCCTTTGGTTTAGTACGAAGAGGGACAGAGTGAAGAAGTTAATGGAGTGGAGAAGGTCACTAATGTACTGTGGAGCAGAAAGTGCTTTATGTACTTAAATAAGAATTATACAATATCAATCCTGAATTTAAGACGCAAACCTGGCTGAATATGAGTCATCTTTTTGGTCCCTTTGCTTCTTATTACAGTACACACGCTGCGAGTGAGAGAAGGCAGGTTGAGAAGGCCAGCATACGGAGCGTTACAGTAGTCCAGCCGGGTTGTAAATAAGAGCTTGAATCATCGTCTTCTGTAGAGAGAAATCATTTTTTAATCAATTTTAAATTTGTAGCAGACCTTAAATGAAAGAAGCTTCTTTTTTTAACAGCAGCACTAATCTGTTCATTAAAAAGTAAACGTGAGCCGAAGATAACACCAAAACACACACACACACACACACACACACACACTCATTCCCATCTAGGAGCAATTAAAGCACAGGTTTACTTTAGATGAATCTAGATTTAAACCCCTATTGAGCAAACCAGAGTCAGCAGAGGAAGAAAGGTTAAGAGGAACCCATCCTTATCCGAGTGACACAAGACACTGATTATAAAATCATAAATCTATACTAATCATCACTATAAAGACTTACGCTTGGTAAAAGGATGTTTGCTATGAACAGATAGGCTGTGAATTAAAGCACATTTTAGTCTTTATGATTGCAGCAGCGTCCAGGGAAGATTATCCAGTGCAGCAGGGAAGATGTGGGACATACAGTACTGTACATGTGGGACTGAAAGTGTCTCATGTGTAAACAAATAGTATCTGAGTGAATCAGACTGGTTTGGTGTATTAGAGGAGCCTCAGCATTTAAGCACTAACATTAGATCAGACAGGACAGATAAAGGAGAGGCAGACAGAGAGTTAACAGGAGATTCAGATAAAAGGATATCATTCTGAAACCTCAGGCAGGTTTTGACCAACTATGTTGAGTTAAACTCATGATCATAACTGAGATTTGGCTGCTTTATTCTTCTGGCTCCGTTCTCAGTGTTTCTCCATGTTATCTCTTTTGATAGTAATGCCAGCCTATCACAGGGCACAATCTCACACACACACACACACACACACACTCACACCCATTCTGAGATTTGAGACGTCCATCACACACACACACACACACACACACTCACACCCATTCTGAGATTTGAGATGTCCATCACACACACACACACACACACACACACACACACACTCACACCCATTCTGAGATTTGAGATGTCCATCACACACACACACACACACACACACACACACACACACTCACACCCATTCTGAGATTTGAGATGTCAATCACACACACACACACACACACACACACATTCTGAGATTTGAGATGTCAGTCACACACACACACACACACACACAGACACACACATTCTGAGATTTGAGATGTCAATCACACACATGCACACACACACGCATACACACACACACACACACAAACACACACACACTTATAGGGAGGCGTCAGGAATCAAACCCTTAACCCTGGAGACAACATGCTATCCAGTAAGACAGTAAGAGAGCGTTCCTCCCACTGTTGTTGTTATTGTTGTTGTTTTTGTGCTGGTCCAAATATAACAGTTTTTAGAAAAATTTCTGTCACAATATTGAGGCTTTCAGTTCCCGTCCGCTGTATGAAACGGATTCCCAGTCTGACGCAGCGGGATTAAATGTTTATATTTTTTCGCTTGAGAGCAGAATAGGATCGAAGTTCATCCCACACTCAACGCTTCATCGTACGGCACGTTTTACTCATCGTGTTCTGTTCACTGTTTAGAGACAGACTAACCCTGTTCACCCAGAGCATCATGTCAATATCATCAACACTACCACAGTGTTCAATTTTAGCCAGCTTGCCTCGGTCTCTATCTCACAAACTCTACACGTGTTTGGGGATCTTTCTGATAAATGTGAGAGCAAATAAAAATAAGAAATAAAAACATATTGTTACATATTTACAAAGACATGTGTTGTTTATTATTATTCCTATTTGCCTCGCTAGTCACAGATGGAATTTAAAATGGAATTTCTTACACGTACGTTCAGGTACATTGAAGTGCAGAAAGATGTGTTAAAAATGTATTTTAAAATACTGACAGATAACAAACCAGAGAAAGTCTTGTTTTTTTATTTGAGAAAAAAAAAGTTTTGCCCAAAATTCTCAACAACATTTCAGCTCCACTTGAACACAGGACCATAACCAGTCTCTCTTAATTTGTTTTATTTTTAATTCTTTTAATGGACCAGGAGATCAGTTGGACATTAAACATTCCCTTCTGACAGTCCAGTTCTATAGCTCCAGGAGGGGCAATTACATTTTATTGCCCCATAAGTAAGGGGCAGAACAGCTGTTTTAATTGGTCTAAGTGGGAGAAATGGGATACTCTCTGTGGGTGGCTCACACTCGGGTATATTTCTTCAAGGGCTCTATCTGTATGAGATACGGCTGCTTATGTAGTTGTGGTCGCATTAACGGATGCAACTTAAGATGCAACTTTATCTGCAGCAATAAACCGCGTCAGATTCAAAGAATGATCAAACAACCCATTTTGTTTTTACTGATGTCTGATGTAACACAATGCCGGTTTTAGTAGCCAGCGGTTCATTTCAGCCTCTCGGATCTCAGGAGGTTGGGTGTTTTGCACTGCGGACTCTCCGGTCGTATCATTTGTCTCAGATGATGATTTGTGCCCTGATTAAATTACCATTAGCTTGTGCGGTTTACACGCTGACATGGGCAGGAGAGATGGATGGAGCTCCTGGGGGCTCTTTCTGGGTTTGTCAATATGAGAGAAGGTGTTGGAATCATGTCAATAGAAGGACGAGAAGGAATCGCTCCTGCTAAGAAATTACAGCTCTGTAATTGATAAATTTTCTATTTTTCAGTTTACCTGTCAGCCTGAACTTTTTTTTTACGCCTGCACCGCAACGACTTGTCTCTCTAAACGAGAGAACGATGAGCACTGGGGTTTTTAAACGCCAACACAGGATGGAAGGCCATGCAGAGTTCCTGTGAAGGATTGTTTTATGTTTGTTTTATAGTAAAGTCTCTGTTCTGCAAAGAAAAGCATTTTGTCAGCAGAAGTGGCACAGCATTTTGATGTGTGTGTGTGTGTGTGTGTGTGTGTGTGTGTGTGTGGAGTTCATTTGAAGAGTCTTGTTCAGAAAGAAGGAGGAGTTCAGGATGCCATATGTTTTCATTCGGAAGTTTATTTGTGTGCACACATCTGTGTGTATAATTTGTGTGCATGTGTGTACTGTATCTGTGTGTGTGTGTGTTTGTGTGTAACACGCATCAGTGCTCAGTGTGTCTGACCAGATGCCTAATAACCTTCATGAATTATTCTATTTAGCATTTTGCAGTAATAAACTATAAAATTCACTTACAAATATGCAATATTTCTTATCCTCATCTCCATTCGCAGTACGAACAATATGGACAATATGCACAGAATTAGTCTTAATCCCTTAAGACACATCTTTCTCATGACAACTTTCTCAACTCATGTCCCTGGTCTGATAAGCTGCCATACCAACGGATCTGTTACAGATGCCGAGCCGTCTAGAAAACTACAGTCAGTTTTTTTTTTTCATACATTTATTGTCTTTGCTACTGGACCTCTAGGTGATGACCCCTGTACTGTACAATTCACTACAAACAACAGAGTAAAGACTAAATTCCTTACGACAAGAGACGTAGATGTAAAGCGAGATTTGCATGTGGAAGCGGTTAAGTGACTGAGCGTAGAGGATAAAGTAGGTAGAGTAAGCAGAGTGTGAAATTAAATTAAACACCCATCAGGCAGATGTGTTTAAGTGTTTAATGGCCCGTGGGAAGTAACCGTTCACGAATCCTGTAGATTCAGGGCCATGTTCAGACCTGTAGATCTGTGCTTTGTTCTGAAACACGAGACTTCATCTGTTGCATTTTTTCCTCGTTTCAGGTCTCAAGCCTCGCTTTCACACCATTTCAGATCAGAATGTGTTTATGTAAATCCCATGTGAGTAAACTGTCCTCTGATTGGTCACAGTACACTAAATACGTAGATTAAATACGAGTACATTAAATATGTTCCTCGCAGCAGTTATCCGTCGAGATGGATGGTCACCAGCTGCGTGAGCTTATCGTGGTTTTTTTTCAGCCGTAGTCATTACATTTCCAACAGGAATCGAGGTTTTATCAGGACAACACCGTTTCAGTTCATCTGTTCTGGAGAAAAGATTACATTACAAGTCATCTCACAGCGAAGAGGCGTGCTTTGATTTTTAAATTGCCATGACATGCTCACCCAGAGTGCTCTTCGTCACTAACCAACGATTCATGTTCATGTTCTAACTAAACGCACTACATAATGCAGTTCCCATCATGCAATGCTATACGGGTTGGTCTGTTGATTCGTTGGGTCGGATTGCCTTCCTTCATACCACAAGAGAACCATGTTCATATTTGTCTAAATGAATCTAAGCGCAGGAGAAAAAACACCGGGTTCTGAAAAAGCTCCAAAAGATCCAGAGATGAAAACACCCTCAATTTTGGCGGGTCGTATTTTTCTTATCAATGGAAACAGTCTACAGGAGTCAAGTCAAATCAAGTCAAGAAGCTTAATACAAAACACTACAGGACAAATACACAATATAGCTGACCAGTGTGCATACCGTATAGTATACAGTACATATATAATAACAAAGAGGGTTCTAGTAAACATATACAGTATACGCTTGTGTAATAGCAGCAGTTGGATGAGGTATTGAAATGTGGTGTGCAAAAACATGTGTACAAACAGCATGCAAACAGTTTAATATGGGTGGTGCGGTAGACATGGATGTATATTCAATGAGTGTTTGGGTGTGTGTGTAAGGAGAGATAGACCCTGGAGACAGACTCTTCTTGATGCTACAGAGTCTTCCTTATACACAGCTGGATGTAAAATATGAATCAGTCATGGACTCAGTAGTCTTCACCACCCACTGCAGGGCTTCACTGTAGGAGACAGAGCAATTTCCAGAGCAGACAGTGATCCTACAGGTTCACTATTCATCCAGAAAGTTTTCGACTAGTCATCTTTTACAATAGTTAGGCGCTTTTATTTCGGTAGCAATAAACACATCAAACCATACACCAGTTAACAGCTGTACATGTTTTGGCCACAGTGGTACCCAACAAAAGTAAATAAATTGGAGCAATAATAATAAATTTGTGTATTTATTTAAGGATGCACTTCATTCACATGGATAAGAATAGAGTAGACGCCTTTATTTTGATACAGCACATTCATGATACAGCACCCACAGATCAGAGAGGGTTAAGGGCCTTGATCAAGGGCCCAACAGTGGCAGGTTGGTAGTGCTGGGGCTTGAACCTCGGTCCTCCAACCAACAACTCAGAGCCTTAACCACTTGACCCACCACTGCCTCTAACTAGCAGACTAGTGTCAGGACTCAGCCCGGATTTTTTGGCCATGTGCATTTGTTATTGTTTCTTGTCACGTGTCTGCCCCGCCTTCGTCTGCTCCTCCCTGTCGTCACACCTGGTCCATATTGTGTCATCATTGTCTTTTATATTTAAGTGAACCGCGTTGCCGATGGCAGCGCTGAATCATTAGTTACGTTTACCCTTCGTTACGTCTAGTCATTGTCAAGTGTCGTCATTCGTATTGTTTCAGTGATCGTCTTTTCTGTCTTTGTCTTCTTTATCTGTCTCCTTCCTTCCTGGTTGTGACAACTAGCTACTATTTTCTACTGAAATCTGTGATTGTGAAACCGAGAATGTGTAGCGCAGTACAGAAGTTGCTTGTAGCTTAATGATATATGGAAAATTGTGAGGTTTTTCCACCATGTTCAACTTATTCATGTTCAACATCCTCAGTAACAGCCAGAAATAAATGGTCCTGTTTGAGCTGGGATGTGGCACAGAGTCTGATTCCTACCCTAAGCTCGCTGAATGAGATGGATAGTGAAGCGCAACCCATGGCTCCAATTTGCTTTTTCACACAGTACAAAGATTTTATTTACATTTTATTGAGCTTTGAAAATAAATGCCTGAGGAATTCCTTCTGGAGAAGACAGGAGTGGGATTAAAGAACAGTCAAGAGCACAACTGACTGCACTGCATGCAAGTGATATCAAAGATTTCCCAGCCTGTTGTTTCGTTGACTGTAGAATTGGCTTCATCTTGGGAGAAATATTTTGTCATCAGACATTTAGTCGGATTTCTTTGCCATTGCTTTTTAATCCACCATCCTGACTAGTTAACTCTTGTTACCAACTCTCGTGTCCTGTCGCACTCCACATTGGTGCTTCATGGCTCATATGAAAGGAGACGCTCAGGACGTTAGTTATTTGTAGATTTTCACAAGTATTACCAAGTAAATGGTGAAAACAATCCCATTTCCCAGGAGCTTTCTGTGATTCCTCAAGTGCTTGATTATTAGCATCTAAAATTTGAACCACTAAAGTTCTGTGTAAGGTTTTCCAACAGAGGAAATAACACACGCCTCACACTGACTCATTTTATATCAGACTTGTGACAATAAAACAATTCATTTGTTTATACTGATATAAAATGTTCAATAAACTAATTTCCATTACCCCGGGAAACTGGAACACCAGCGTACTGGTAAAAAGAGTTAACATCTCCACAATGGCACATAGTAATGGAACATATTAGTCAATGAGTCCATTAGTTCTGGGTGTGAGATGTAGGGCATGTTGTTCAGGAATCCATTTACACATTGAGCTCAGTCCAAGTAAATGGAGGTTGTGGACCAATGTCTGGGTCATGATGGTGTTGAACGACGTGTTGAAGCCATTGAACAATGTTTGTGTTGTCCAGATGGAATTAGGCCAGATAGATAGCAGAAGAGTCTAGCATAGCCAAAACCGAGGACTAAATGTGGGTCATAACCAGCTGCTCGAAACACTTAATTGGGTTGATAATTGCAGCGAGCGCATCAGGGAAGTACAGTAGTTACCGAGGCGAATAACTCGAGAATTCTTCAGCCCTGGGATGATGTTTTCCAATTTCATGCAGGTGGTAGAAGCCTAAGCCAGGCAGATGTTGGTCATCGGGCCTGTGGACACACAAACGGCGAGCTTTGCATAGATACAGCCTTCGACATGGCTGCCAGGAGGAGTTTTGATCCTTACTACCGCCTCTGTGTCGGATGCAGAGCGGATTTAAAAGTCATTCGGGAAGGAAACGACATTGCTGCAGGCATTTACAATTTTTACTCCTGTAATCACTGATGGTGTGAAATCCCTGACATATGCATCAGAAGTCCTTCATTCCTTTATTTACTCATCTTCAGTAATCCTGCTGAAGGACATGGTGCACCAAGGGGCACGTTGTTAGTCAAATGCTGTTGAATCTATTTAGGGCTGAAGTTCTTTCTTCAGGGTGGAAGTAAAAACTAAAATTGTGCTGCACAGGTTTGGGAGCAAAGCTGCTTTCATAGTCCCCAAAAGGTGAGATAGAAAAACTCATATCCTTGGTTGCAAAAGATTAGAAAAATGATGCAGTTTCTAAAACTATATCCAACTATTTCATGCTACACACAGAGTGATCCTGTTTATCGTCAACTGAAAAACAAGGACAGATGATTTAATCCAATTCATTATTTTAATGTCTTTCTAGATACACAGACTACAGGCTGGAGCTGTTACATACAAACGATCCGCTATGAAGATTATCAAAAACACGGCCAAGTGAGACTTCAGATTACTGGCTTTATGAGACATACATCTGTGCTGAAACGGCTCCCTCTGGCCACACTTGGTGGTTTTAGTGGCTGTTTTTTCTGTTTGAACAGCGGTTGAAGATTATGTGAAGATTAACAGCACTGTCGTGTGAAACTCTTCCTTTGTGTTCACATGAACATTCAGTGTGTTCTCTTCACCAGCTGGAACTGAAACATGGTGATGAAGATTAGAGAATACACACACAGTCTTCTTCATATACACACACAGACTTCTTCATATACACACACAGTCCTCTTCACATACACACAGTCCTCTTCACATACACACACAGTCCTCTTCCACATACACACAGTCCTCTTCCACATACACACACAGTCCTCTTCCACATACACACAGTGTCCTCTTCACATACACACACAGTCCTCTTCACATACACACACAGTCCTCTTTCTTTATATAAAGAAAGGAAGTATTAGTATTATTATCACATACAATACACACAGTCCTCTTCACATACACACACAGTCCTCTTCACATACACACACAGTCCTCTTCACATACACACACAGTCCTCTTCACATACACACACAGTCCTCTTCACATACACACACAGTCCTCTTCCACATACACACACAGTCCCCTTCCACATACACACACAGTCCTCTTCACATACACACACAGTACTCTTCATATACACACACAGTCCTTTTCACATACACACACTCGTCTTCACATACACACACAGTCCTCTTCACATACACACAGTCCTCTTCACATACACACACAGTCCTCTTCCACATACACACACAGTCCTCTTCACATACACACACAGTCCTCTTCCACATACACACAGTCCTCTTCACATACACACACAGTCCTCTTCCACATACACACAGTCCTCTTCACATACACACACAGTCCTCTTCCACATACACACACTCGTCTTCACATACACACACAGTCCTCTTCACATACACACACAGTCCTCTTCCACATACACACACTCGTCTTCACATACACACACAGTCCTCTTCCACATACTGTACACACACTCATCTTCACATACAATACACACAGTCCTCTTCCACATACACACACAGTCCTCTTCCACATACATACACTCGTCTTCACATACACA
>NC_083462.1:11028861-11041361 GCF_030014155.1 Tachysurus vachellii | reverse complement strand
TGAACTGGTTGTTATGGCGACCGATGTCAGATATACTGTGGAGACGCTACAGAGACAGGTTACTATGTCTGCTGATGCTAATATGAGTGAAGCTGAGTTAGCTAACACTAGCTACCGCGTCAGACATGACTCACCCTTGATGTTCTCCTACATCATCGATCATGTAGCCTCGAATCGGCTAACACTCTCAGTTGACAGGAAGCTGGATGTGAACATCTGTTAGAGATGAGCAGAAAAAAATGGCTATGCAAGCAGGTAATGTTCAAATTACTACATTTGTATCTGAAGCTGTGGCTCTGACATTACAACTCACCAGGAGTGTTTAATTAATGCGTTTCCTCTGCTCGAGTGTGCTGCTGAATTACTCTTCCTGGGTAAGAAAATGAAATATTTGATGATTTTCATGCTTTCATTCTCCTTCATGGATAATATTTCTGCTTCATCTGTGCCTCAGAATTCTTTGTCTTTGAAGACAGAGCTCATTCCTTGCCCCCCTCCTTCCTCTCTCTCTTTTTCTCTCAATTTGTCAAACACGTTGTTAAAGTCCATGTATGTATGTATATATACAAATATATATATATATATATATATATATATATATATATATATATATATATATATATATATACATATATATATATATATAATTTGCATTGGTTCCTTTCTACATGACTGAATGTTTTGACTTCTTGACACACTACTGCCGCTTGTTAATGACCGCTGTCATGGCTGACATGAACAACGACTCCTATTAGCCTGGCAAGAATATTGCGCATACAGTACAACCAAAATCTGCATTTTAATATTAACCGACTATAAATATTAACATTTTAGCGTAGATTGGATTACGGCTTCTACATCCTCAGTACCCAAAATATACTGTCTGATTGCAGTCCCTCCAGCCGAAGATCAATGATTCATTAATAACACTGTGTGAGAGAATCATGATTAACCCAGAATGACTGATCGGGGAGCAATGGGCTGGCCCAAAGTCTTTTTTTTTTTCTTTTTTTTTAGATTGGAGCATTTACTTTAGAATTAATTCAGTCTTTATATTCAAAAATAACGGGTTAGTGCAAACGGGAGAAAATGTCACACGCACAATACTTACTTTAATATGCAAAGCGTATTCAAGCACAATTTTCATTAGAAGGCATGACTTGAGTCTTGGTTTGGTTATTTTTCTGGAATGGAAACTACCGCATAATCAAACTAAAGGAAATGTATTCATCGATCCATTCATCAGTCTCTTTTTTTTGTACTGCTTATCCTACACAGGGTCATGGTGAACCTGGAGACTTTCCTAGTTACAAGGAGGAGGACACCAAACTGTCACAGGACACACACACACACACACACACTATAGATAATTTAGCGATATAAAGGGTGAAAATGCAGGAATTAAACCCCCAACCCTGGAGTTGTGTGACATATTTATACAGTGCTGTAGAGTTTTGATCTCTATTAGTACTAAAACTTAGCTTATGTATGGTATAGCTTGTAATTCCTTATAGTATTCAACTGCTGCAGTTTATCCTTTAAATTATGGACTAAGCACTAAGTGTGGAAATTAAATTACGTATATGTCCAAAAGGTACCTGGCCATCACACCCATATTTGGTTTCTTCCATTTTTCTGTTGCACATTGCCTATCTCAGGCGTCATTGGGCATCAAGGCAGGATACCCATCACAGGGCACACACACACTCTCATTCACTCACGCAATCACACACTACAGACAATTTTCCAGAGATGCCAATCAACCTACCATGCATGTCTTTGGCCCGGGGGAGGAAACCGGAGTACCCAGAGGAAACCCCCGAGGCACGGGGAGAACATGTAAACTCCACACACACAAGGTGGAGGCGGGAATCGAACCCCCAACCCTGGAGGTGTGAGGCGAACGTGCTAACCACTAAGCCACCGTGCCCCCCTCTGTTGCACATAATTATCTATAATGTCTTTGTACACTGTAGCATTGTAATTTCCTTTAACTGGAACTAAGATATCCAGAACCTGTTCCAGCATGACAATGTGCCTATGCACAAAGCGAGCTCCATGAAAACACAGTGTATTAAGTTTGAAGTAGAAGAACTTGACTCTGACTCAGCCCCACTGAACTCCTTTGGGATGAACTGGAACTGGAAGACCTTATCACTCAACATCACTGTCTGATCTCACTAACACTCTTGTATCTGAATGATCACAAATCCCCACAGCAACGCTTTAACATCTAGTGGAAAGTTTTCTCAGAAGAGTGAACAAACACATGATGGTCAGGAGTCCACAAAAGTTTGGTCATATATTATATGTATATAAGTAAACTGTGTAAAGCAGTTTTGAAATTAAAATGAATGAAAGTAATGGATAGTTTGGGTCGTTTCACCGGTGCAGTGTTTTGTCCATTTTAGTTGAACTCTGTTGCGATTCCCTCTTTGGGGAAGTTTGTTTATGCATCTGAGAACAGACCATAAGACCAGTCAATCATCTTCGAATTGAAATTTTGTGTGGTTTGATTGCAGCTTGAAAACAGTTTGACCCTGATTCGACCCAAGTGAACCAAACATGCCGTGTATTTCAGGTTGTGTGCAATTTTTTTTTTCATGGATGCTTGCAAGCTGTTAAACCGACACAAACCGAGCCACGAGACAGAGCTGCAGGAATGCCATGTGTTCTGTATACTATCAAGCTGCCTGAATTTCCAGGTCATCTAATGGACATGTTTATTAGGCTGAAATTCTAGAGGAAACAATTCCAATAAGAAATATCCGTTTCTTTTTTTTTTTTGATCAATTAAAGTACTTAATCCCAAACAGAGTCTTTTCTTATTCACAAGAACAGACAGGCAAAGGTTTGGATTTGAATTTATGATGTCATTTGTTCGATATTGTCCTATTTCCCAAAGTAACATGCAGATGCCAGCTGCAGTAAATGAGAATTAAATGTAGTTTTCAAGGACACAATACTGGAAGCTTGATGTTAACAGCTGGGATTGAATATGTGACCTTTTTTCTGCATAGCCAGTTAACAGGCTGCTGGGCAACCCACAGCAATTACATTTGATCTTTCATTAAAAAGAGATGTCTATCACTCTTAAGGATCGGATGCAGGAAGGAAAAATGCCTCATGATTAATGCACGCTGCGTTGTTTTTGTTGGATTGAATCGTTTTGCATTGCATATTTACTGAGTTCAAAAAATGAAAATCTCTGTTTAGATCTTTTCAAATCCCTCTGCAATGCCAAAGCGTCGCCACAGGATTAGCTCTAAGTTCATTAATAGCAAACACACATATTACTATTTAATGAGTTGTTTTGGCCTTCCTCCATTTTTTGCTAGTTACAGCATTTCCTAATTGTGGTTTTAAGCAGCGCAACTCGTATGAGCCTCATGTTTTTCTTTTCTTCCATCTGCTCCTATACAAAGATAGAGGCCCAAGGATACAGCCATGTGGTAACCCATCACCATCTAAAAAACACGACCAAGAAAATTCAACACATCTCTGAAATAAATTAATTCCCTACTAGCCTGAGGTTGTGAGTGCACACACAAACACACACGCGCACACACACACACATATGCTCCCTCCCAGGTAAGAGCTACTATGACCATTCAATTTATATGAATGCATTGAAAGCAGACAGCAGCTGCTCACCTAGGCCTGGCTGCTTTGACAAGCAGCATCTTAATATTTCAAGAGCAGCATGAAAGCGCCAGGCGCAGCACTTTTTGGACAGACTTTTCTCCCACTGCAGGCAGCTGGAGAGGAGCTTTCTGAGGCTTAATTAGAGCGAGAAGGTGGTTATCACAGTTGCAGTCACCAGGTGCCTGCTCAAAATGTTTCATCCCCAGCCAGGCCTAGAGGAGGAACAGCTGAGCCGAGATGTCAAACACAATAGAGACTGGAGAATAAGTCTTCAGGCACTGCAATGGGGCTATGAGCAGGTGAAAGAGGAGGAGGAAAAGGAGGAGGAGGAGGGTGAAGGATGTGAGGGATAGGATGTGCTAAGATATGTGTGGGTGGTTATAGCAATATGGCCTTTTTAAAAATTATCTTTGAAAAGATCTTGCCGTAATACGTTCAGACTGTTTATACGGCTGGTGAAGTAGAGTTTGGTTCAGTGTTGTGAGGACTGACGTTGTGTAAACTTGGCTGCATAGTAATTAGAAGCAGCTGGTTGCTTTGCTAATAATGTTTCAACACATTCAACATTTTACACTGTTATATAATTCATCATATAGAATTTTACAAGATATAAACTTTGGAAGCGAAAAATTTAGCTTAATTGTTCTTATGCTGTGGGGGGCACGGTGGCTTAGTGGTTAGCACGTTTGCCTCACACCTCCAGGGTTGGGGGTTTGATTCCCGCCTCCGCCTTGTGTGTGTGGAGTTTGCATGTTCTCCCCGTGCCTCGGGGGTTTCCTCCGGGTACTCCGGTTTCCTCCCCCGGTCCAAAGACATGCATGGTAGGTTGATTGGCATCTCTGGAAAATTGTCCGTAGTGTGTGTGTGTGTGAATGAGAGTGTGTGTGTGTGCCCTGCGATGGGTTGGCACTCCGTCCAAGGTGTCCTGCCTTGATGCCCGATGACGCCTGAGATAGGCACAGGCTCCCCGTGACCCGAGGTAGTTCGGATAAGCGGTAGAAAATGAGTGAGAGAGAGAGTGTTCTTATGCTCATTCAGACAGTACTAGAGACTTACAATGTCTACTGTGCTTTCTGTAACTGCTAAGAGAATTTCCTGCAAGACCTTTGCCATGTGAGCTACGCACATTTAGACACACAGCATACCTGAAGGAGAAATAGGCTGGAACAGGAGGCAGCTTTCTAAAACAGGAATTTCCATCAACCCCAGTACACATCCAGTGGTTGGGAAGCAGAACACTTACTGAAATAGAGCCAAGATGACCAAAGTTTATTTGAACTGATAACGCAACAGGAGCTCAAACTACCCTATAGCTAAAACTACCAAAGATTCAGTCTCAAAGCTAGTTGTTGGAAGATCTTCAAATCCACGTACCATCAGAAAGTCACTGTTGGGCTTTGAGACCATATACTTCAGCTGCTTGAACTGTATCCTCAATTATTCATAAGTCACTTTGGGTAAAGTGAATATACTACCCTTGTGAAGAACACTGTATCAGGGGATAAATCTGTTTTGAGACATAGTTCTAGACCTGCGGCAATTGTAGTTCAGCAAACTCACCTGAAGCTTGAGAGCTCAAGCACCACCAAGCTACTGCTCTATACCTACTTCAGGGAAATCATGATGTAGAAGAAGGTGTGTTCAGATCACTGTCCCTTCAAACATGGCTTGATAAGCTTGATACAACAGACAGGACATTTCCTGTACAATATACATCAGTTGGCTATAATGGCTAGGAAATGTAGACATCTCTTCGACTTTGACTTGCATTGAGGCCAAGATGGAATGTGTTACCCAAATACAAACGATGACCTGTTGTTGGTTGGTCAGAAGGCAAGATGACCTAGTAGTTAATTCCTTACATAACCAGTGTAGTGTTTTTTTTGGGGCTTATCTAAGCCTTCATATGGCTTATCTGCAACTGTATATGTGTAATAAATGAGAATGTAATCACAATATGCTGCATCACACTTGGTAAATTAGTTAATCAGTTAACTCATTAACAGCGTTGGAATTAGAAATAAACAGCTAAATAAAGGAAAATGTACATTTTTACAGAGAATGACTCAGACATGTTGTTCTGTGAGGAAAGAATGAGATATTTACCAGACACGTGTAGTGGAAAAATCCAGAAGGATGGAAACCAAGGACACAAGTTTTTAATATTCTGTATGCCCGAGGTTTGATTATAATGGTGACATTGTTCTCAAAGAATGAGAGATAATGGTGTCCGGTAAACTCCCGACTGTCTAAAACATTATAATGAACAAAAGTGTAGCTGAAATCATGATTGTGAGCCTCATTGTTGAAGAAGTTTGGATGTCATTTTTTGGTCTGTGCCGAACTTCAATAAACCTTGAATTTTCCTGCATCATCCAGTCTGAGTGATCGGCTTTTCTTTAGTATCATGCTGGATTGGGCTAGTCGGGTTAATTGGTCATTGGAGTCAGACAGATTGAGAACAGAAAGAGAAAATGTTGTCGTCTTATTTCTAATTTTTATACACCACACCAGGGACAGGAGATTTTTTTCAGGACATAACCCATCCACATTGCAGTGCAATGAAAGAAGTTCTAATAGTGGCACAAGTTTAAGTCAAGTGCAATGTGCAAAACCACTTTAAATACATAGAACTGTACAATTAACTGTACAATGCACACTATATCCAAATAACAGCAAGACAGATAACAGGATAAGCTAGATGGTGTGATTGAGTGGAAACTACATCGTACACAGTGGAGGTTGCGATCGAAAAGAATACAAATAAAATAAAAAAGAAATGTGAAACAAAAGATTACTTGGAATAATGTAAAACCGATGCTAATTTCTTACGGTCCCTAAATTAGCTGTCTGTAAAATAAGAGTTTAAGAGAATGAGAAGCCCTTTGCTGAAGCAGGAGAGCAGAGCAAGCCTATCTCCCAAGGCTTTAATGAAGATTTGAAAGATGGAATCAGCCAGCAGAGCTAGATGGCTTTATCAAAGGCAAGGGGATTTTGGCATGATCCACCTGGTTCAAAGCTCTCGGTCCTACTCAGACTTTGTGCTGTGATTTCTAAAACACCCACACACATTCTGTTTGAGGAAGAATTCGAGCTGCTTACTGTCTCACACCTGAACCCAGGCAAAAAGCATAAGCAAATTTAGCCTGGGTTTGAATGTACTATATGACATGGAGGATTGTGGGTAATTTGCCAAGCCATGCCATGATACACCGACCAGTGAAAAACTGAATCTAAGGAAGAGTATTTGACCAAATTGTGTTGAATTTATCTAGTCGATAATGGCTATAACTCGTGTAGCTCCTTCAACAGAACAAAGTTAATAGATAACACATGCTTGAGCTATAAATGTAGTGTTTAATTACAGACAGCCGGTCGGATTTTCCTATCCATGTCATGCTCTAACACTAAACATTAGCAGATAAGCTGAAAAGCAGACAGTGCACATTTTTGCCTATGACACCAAATAGACTTAATTAAAAATCAATTCAAACACAAAATAATCATGTGCATCTGTTTAATTACAAATTTGGACAAATGACTAGCATGGAACAGGAATATTGTTGTTTTGGGCTGTTGGTTTGTTTTGTTTTGCTTTATTTTTTAATTCCTTATTGCTTTAGTGGACCGACGTGTTTAGTATGTATTACTAATTAAATAGTAAGCTTTTAAGGGTCAGGTTAACGACCAATTTTCACCTTTTTAATAGGTGTATTTTTTAATACTGTATGTTTCATGATGGAGCAACACACTACTGTACGCCGTCATCAGTAGGAACTATTTTTTTACTAGTTAACATCTACCAAACTGACCTACACATGACAGATTGATGACAGATCGTCAACTTGCTTGGAAACGCTGATGAAACTGATCAAAAATACAGAAAAATGCACTGCAGAAGAATTATACTTCATACATTGCTTCTAGTAGCACACTGGATGAAAATAAATATTATGGCTACAAAAAATTGCTTATGCTGAAGTGCTTAATGAAGCAGAACAAATGATGAGTTTAAACTACACTGATTTGTTACTAAAAACAGAATAACACAACTTTAGATGTTTAGATCTTTTACTGGGACGGTTCAATTCACGGTGTGGAATTACTGCTGTGAAAAATCCATAATTATGTTAAAACAACAACAACACACATTTCAGTGTTGTCACAAGGCAGAGGCTCAGAGGTTGGATGCAAGTGTATTAACAAAAACGTCACAGGAAAAATATGAATAGTCAAAAAAATATGTACAGATTAGGAGCAAGGGCAAATGAGGTGGACAAACAGAAAGTGTCAGACAGAGAGCAGGGTCAAACTGGTATAAAAAGAGGTCAGAGTCCAAAAAAATGTAAAATCAGAATAGCACTAAGCAGGTGAACAGACAGGAACTGAAAAAAAGTTGCTTATATAGGATGCTAACCAACAGATGAGACTTAAAAGCGCTTTTGTACATCACTCTGGATAAGTCCACCTGCCAAATGGCGTAAACGTAAACGTAAATGTAAATGAACATAATCCTAGTGACTGTTAGTGTCAGAGGGCTGGGAGTGTGAGTTCATGTTTGTCGGCCACAGTGAAACGGAGTTTGTGACCTTACGTGATGTGACAAATACTTTTGCTGTTTTTTTAAGCCTCAATTAAGTTCTGTACATACATCCAAAGCACACTGTAAATCATTTCTTGTATGAGAAGCACATCTGTAACTATTATAAGTAACTATAGATTCACTCAATACATTGATTTATAGACTAATTAACAGATTACTTTGGGTCCTTTTGACTTAATAGTGGAGCTATTGAAACATTGATGGTGCTAAAAAGCTGTACTGCATTGCTCGACCTAAAACAACACATATTTCCTGCCATACGTTACATGCATGTTTTGCATGGGAAGGGCATTTTGCTTTGGCTTTGCAAGTTCACAGCTTTGTTTCTTGTTTTCCTGTCTGTATCAGTTGAGAAGCCTGCTCCCTAAAGACCACTAAATACCTCAGTATGAGCACAATCAGAGGTCTTTAGCTCATAAAGAGAATGAGTGCCATTGTTGGCTTGTTATTTCAGGAAGACCTACGTTTACAAAGTGTGCAAAGATCATCAAGAGATTTATGACTGACCATCCATGTTGGATCAAAAGTATAGAGTGATGGGGATCAGATCGTTAGTGTAGAATGCAGACGCTTTCAGGAAAAGTACTATGCGTGTACAAACGTTTTCCTTTTCCTAGATTATTAGTTCTCAAGCTTGTTTTTGTCACGTTCGAGAAAATATTACGCAAAAATTATATCACAGTTGTCACATTAATTAGAATTTTTTTAAGAACAGATTAAAATGGCCAAATCAGGATGTGCTAAGTCCGTAGACTCTTACTTAAAAACACTGTGTGCTACATTACCAAAGTATTTAGTGATTAATAAAGTAACAATTATATAACGATATAACAACAATATAATAATTTATAATCACACCCGCCCTGCAATGGGTCGGCACTCCGTCCAGGGTGTATCCTGCCTTGATGCCCGATGACGCCTGAGATAGGCACAGGCTCCCCGTGACCCGAGGTAGTTCGGATAAGCGGTAGAAAATGAATGAATGAATGAATAATCACACCCTGAGAATGAGGTTCCCTTTTGAGTCTGGTTCGTCTCAAGGTTTTTCCTCGTCGCCTCGGTCACCTCAGACGTCCTCATTAGGGATAACTACAAACGCATTTAAATATAACTCTAATATTAATCTTATAATTTTTTCTAATATTAATCCTTGTATTTTAAACTTTTAAAATGTTCTGTAAAGCTGCTCTGTGGCAATGTCCATTGTTTAAAATGCTATAGAAATAAAATTTAATTAAATTGAATGTATTAAAGTATTAGTGAAGCGGTGTTTACTGTATAAGTTCGAAGCGTAATTTATTTTTTTTACTCGGTCCAAAACATTTCTATTTGTTTCCTACTTTAGTGTTTTTTTTCGTTGCTCTATGATATTGAAAATGGAAAACGTTCAGATTGTGATGTAAATAAAATAAATCACAAAAACACCCCTGTACCTTTAAAAGGGGTGTGTAGACTTTTTATATCCACTGAACAACTGGGACGTTTGATTAAAGTGTTTGAGAAACCCCAGCTCGAAGTGATTTAATGATTTAACTTAATCAACTTAAAACATTTACTGCATTTTACTGCATCTCTCGACTCTTGTCGCCTGTTTTTGGCCGTTCTATTTCTTTTTTGTGAGCCTGCCACACAGGTGCTTTGTTTATGTGTGCAGGCAGTCATTTAGTTTGTATCATTAGTCATCCACGGCCTGTTCTTTCTGTCGTTTAGTGTTTGCCACATTTCTCATTTTCTGTGATTATTCTCTCCTCCTCACAAGCACAGGAAGGAAAACAGGTCATCCGTTTTATTTCTTGCTTTCTTTTTTCTTTCTGTTTTCATTTGTCACCTTCTCCCCTCATTCCCTCCCCACACCCCTGCTGTCAGACTGAAAATTGGCAAAAAATCAATTGATTCAAGGCGAGGAGAATAAACGGAGGGCATCGTGGTAGAACCAAGTTTTGGCAGATGACATGAGTTTAGCCTTGATGTGCATGCTTCATTTCATTTCTTCCATCTTTTTCTGTCCTCCACTAAGGGCTCAATCTTTTTAGCCATGACTGAATGACAATGGTGTAAGAAAGAAAATGAAAGAAGAGAGAGAGAGAGAGAGAGAGAGAGAGAGAGAGAGAGTTAGAGGCTGATGTTCCTTACGCTGTACCAGCCCAGGAACAGAAGATAAAAAAGCTGAACGCGATGGATCAAATGCGTTTTCATTCCACTCGCATCTGTGAAGCGCTCAGGTGATGCTCTTATGCAAACCCTAAAGGCACTGAATTTGCATGGAGACAGAAGTGATCAAAGTTTCCTTTCTCAGCTCTGACAGTGTGGATATCTGGATAGAAACATGGAAAGCGAATGGAGTGTACTGTGTGGCAGCATCTTAATTCAGCCTCGCTTCAGTACTTACATAGCAATCAATGTTCCATCGACCCGGGCTGTGTTTTATAGCAGTTGTGAAAATAACTAATTTATCTTAATTGGTGTTTAATTATTAGCAAACCTCTTGACATGCACTTCCGAGGGCAATAAAAACCTGAAGAAACTGCCAATTCGCCAAAAAAAAAGCCACTGGCCATTTTGAAATGAGCAAAAGAAAAGCGTTAATATTTGCATTGAGAGCGTTATCTGCTGAGCGTTCGCTGCTGTTGCTGTGCTCATTGGGAAAGCTCAAGCTGATATGCAGTTCAAACAGAATAAGTGCTGACGTAATGTAATATTCAGCTTATTATTGCAAAGATATGAAGTATCTACTGACAGGGAGGCAAAAGCCATGCAGTGCAAAAAGATCTAAACTGTGTGTGTGTGTGTGCGCGCGTATGTGTGTGTATGTATATGTGTGTTTGTGTATGTGTGGCCGTATGTGTGTGTGCGTGTGTATATGTGTGTGTTTGTATATGTGCGTGTGTGTGTGTATGTGTGTGTGTGCATGTGTTTGTGTGTGTGTGCATGTGTATGTGTCTGTGTATGTGTGTGTACTGTATGTGTGTGCGTGTATGTGTATATGTGTGTGCGTGTATATGTGTGTGTATATATGTGTGTGTATGTGTGTGTATATGTGTTTGTGTGTGTGTGTGCGTATGTGTATGTGCGTATGAGTATGTGTGTATATATGTGTGTATGTGTGTATTTGTGTGTATGTTAGCTTTATTTAAATTTGGAAAAGACAGTAGAAAAAGGGTGATCTGTTGGAAAGAACACACACACTGCTTCTCCTTCATCTGGTATGATATGATGTACTTATACACTGTCCAATTTTATACACAAACACCAAATCTCCCAGTAGAACATTCTAGTTTAGCGGCATGAAAAGATATTTGTTGTGAAGAGGTAATGCTCCGCCTACTGATAAATGTTACTACAGTACCATGGCAACCAGTAGTAGGAACACCTCCTGCCTAATCCATCGTACAGATAGAGACTTGCAGCAATAAAACGCTCTGAGATACTAATATGCACGACTTTATTAATCCACAAGATACTAAACAGAGTTCATGAAGTCCTGATTTTTTTTTTTGGGGGGGGGGATGCTTTTAATTTGCTCTTTTGAGTTCAAAGTCAAATGAATGTCGTTGCTTTTGTTGCCATTAGATGCTGTCTACTGTGTCAGAAGTTTGACTAATAAACAGACTGAGCGATCATCTGCTACCTTTCAGCTTTTTTGTTCATAATTTTTTATATATTTTGTTCAGATTTTTTTTTATATTTAATTATATATGAGGGGGGCACGGTGGCTTAGTGGTTAGCACGTTCGCCTCACACCTCCAGGGTCGGGGTTCGATTCCCGCCTCCACCTTGTGTGTGGAGTTTGCATGTTCTCCCCGTGCCTCGGGGGTTTCCTCCGGGTACTCCGGTTTCCTCCCCCGGTCCAAAGACATGCATGGTAGGTTGATTGGCATCTCTGGAAAATTGTCCGTAGTGTGTGATTGCGTGAGTGAATGAGAGTGTGTGTGTGTGTGCCCTGCGATGGGTTGGCACTCCGTCCAGGGTGTATCCTGCCTTGATGCCCGATGACGCCTGAGGCACAGGCTCTCCGTGACCCGAGGTAGTTCGGATAAGCGGTAGAAGATGAATGAATGAATGAATTATATATGATTTGGGTTAATCCTAACAAGCCTAAAGGAAACAAACACACACATAAACACACACAAACAAACACACACACACACACACACACACACATATATATGTTTGGGGTTTATCCTAACTTTACCCATAGAAGCCTAAAGGAAACAAATACACACACACATACACACACACACACACACACACA
>NC_083462.1:10998861-11026361 GCF_030014155.1 Tachysurus vachellii | reverse complement strand
AATCACATAGATTAATGACGGATCCACAAACATCTCAGAAGTTGCATGAGAACTGTGTAAGATGTGCTTAGTCCAGTCAGACCATTTTACATAGCCGCGATATGACGTGCTGAAATATATTCTGTAAATACACTCAAGGGGGAAAAAAAAATGGAATGCCCTTTGAGGCAAATATTAAAAACCCAAATTTGACACTCTTTATTAATTAATTTTGTCATTCCTTTAAGATCCATGAACAGAGAACATTAAAAGAACTTGCGCTTTAATCAGGGACATGACTCATGAACTAAACTAAATGAAATACAAATAGCTGTAGACAAGGCAAAAGAATCCATGTTCAACTTTTACTTTCAACAGTCTGCGCATTTTCTTTACAGGAAAACACATCGAAGTCAAAATAGTAAAGTAAATCTCAGGCACATTTAATGAAATCATGTCCTCAATTAATAACTTTATTAGCTGCTGGATCAAGTGCTATTTTATACTGTAAGCATTTGAATAATGAGAGTGGAAGTCATATTGTTAAATGAAATGAAATTTACAGGGATTAATATGATCGTTAAAACTAGAACAATGCAGCAATACAGTCCATTGGCAATAAAAAGACTCAGATCCTATTCGATTCGTTATTTCAGCTTTTCATTTCAATCTTCTTATTTATATATCATCATATTAGTCTTTTATATGAGTTGGTATTATATACCGCCTGGGCAAAAAAAACCATCACCGACTGGATTTAACTAAGCAAATAGGTACAGTAAGAGCCGGCCATAGGATAATTATTGCAGTGGTTAATGTGTGAGCTTCCAAAATATTGAACCATAACTGATGTAGTGATTGAGTAACTTCTCATATCATAAACAGACCTGTCAGAAGATTGAAGGATAAATATAACTCTGTTTGCTAGCGTCATTGGCTTGCATCATATATTTTTTCCCCCTGATGTCACAGGTATATACTATGATGATAATGGCAGGGTTCATAGGGATAAAGTTCTGAAAAAGCGGTTCAGGGCGAATGAGATAGCATTTTTACACATGGATTGGTCACCACAGCGTCCAGACTTAACCCCATTGAGGTTAAGACAACTGGGCACAGAGCGAATAAAAGCAGGAACATGAAATGTGATTTATGGAAAAATGAATTTCTGAAATTTGGAAGCTTTGATCTTATTGAGCAAAACTAATGAAGCAAATTTACTTGAATAAAAAACTTTTTTAAAAAAGTCTTTAAAAAGTCTAAAAAAAGTCTTTAAAACTTGAGTCTTCAGCTGAGGTTTGTTGTCACCCATAAAGTGATGCTGTACATGCTGCTGGGGGGAAAAAACGTTCTGGTACTTTTGCTTATATTCTTATACAAAATGTATAATGTTTTCGATATAATTACAAAATTATATATTATAATATTTTTTAAAGTAGCCCTTGTTGTTGTTGTTGTTGTTATTATTATTATTGTTATTATTATTATTATTATTATTATTATTATAAATAAATAGGCAGACTCAGCTAGAACACATATTTCATTTTAAGAAGTTATGGAAAATAAAGAATAAAGCATTGGAAGTATTTACTGAAGGAATTGATCCAACATGGTATTTTTGCAGTGGTGCTGCAGCAGTGTGTTTTTCTGAGCTGTTACACTAACACAAAATCAATGTCATTGCTGGACAAAACATAAAATGAAGTGATACATGATGATACTGTGTTTTTTTCTATTCTGTTTTTTTGTAATAGTTTTTAAGAAAATAACATAAGTAAACTCAGGATTAACAAAAAAATAGACTGAAAAAGGATAGTCTGAAATAATTCTGACCTTCCTACTGTCTATCATCTAGTCTTGACTTCTAGCCTGCTGAGTGAGAGAGAGAAGGTGTGTGTGTGTGTGTGTGTGTGTGTGTGTGTGTGTGTGTGTGTGTGTGTGTGTGTGTGTGTGTGTGGTTGTACTGTCTCTATCTACAAAGATCTGAATCAATTGAAATCACGACCATAACTGTCTGATCAACAGTATAACAAATCCGACAAAGGTCTTACAGTTCTAGCACTAGAGAGACATACACTAGAAACATTTTTATAATAAATTTAGTTCCTGACCCTACAGTAATGAAACGATGAAGTGACGAGCGTCTGTTCCGTTCAGCACAAGCCACAGAGACGGGGTCACGTGACGTCAGGCGAGTGGCGCAAGTAGCCTCTCCTGTGAGACGTGATGACTGACAGGACCATGACAGATGAGAACTTTTGTTAGTATCATTTCCTCTGTTCATTTCTTACTTTAGTTTATTCACTTATTTATTATTCACGCTTATTTAGAGATCCTGTGAAACAGCATTTACCCTACTTTACTACCCCATAGCTCTGCTTACACGTGCGAGTAATCACACGTCCCTCACAGTCCAGCTCCTGCACCACTGCATGATACACCCCTGATTTCACTGATCTTGACAAATCTAACAGATGTCATTTCTCTCATTAGACTGCAGCCTAAATGTTTGCCAATTATTGAGATGGTTGTAGTTTAAATAGTCATACTAAAATTATTTATTTTGACTAGGGATGCACCGATCCGATATTTTGGATCGGTATCGACGCCGATCCAAGCATTTTGAGTGGATCGGGTATCGGTGGTGCGTGACCGATCCAAAACCGATACCCGTGGTGGTTGATTAATGGACAGCAAACATCATAAACTATTGCTTGAACTTATAAGAAAAATATACTTATATATTAAATTACTCACTCACTCACTCACTCACTCACTCATTTTCTACCGCTTATCCGAACTATATTAAATTACATTAATGAAAATAAATATAATAAATTTTATAGGAAATATGTTGCACAACTGCCTGAGACAGACAGGCAAGTTTAGCAGGCACCATTTTCATTTACTTCAGCACATTAAACATGTCAAGCATCTTCAGAAGCATCATGCAAAAGAACACATGGAGTTTGTGCAAGTTAAGCGGAAAAAGGATGATCCGTCAAAGCAGATGACCCTGACGGACGCTTTTCAGAGTCAAAAACAAATGCCACAACAGAGCAAAAAAGCTGTAAAAATAACAGAAAAGCTCTTGGAATTAATTGTTCTCGATGATCAGCCCCTCTCCGTTGTGGAAAACATCGAACCGAAACCGACTACTAGTCTAATATTCCTAAAAAAAAATCTGACAATGTTTATCAAGTGAATCCTGAAACAGGTTTATGTCATTGGTGACGTCTGTATACTTAGACATGGTTGTTCCGTTGGTTGTTGCAATGTTGCAATGCACTTTTTTTTTGATGAGTGCAAGGTTTACTGTTTAATACATTTTGCACTGTGTTTCAAGAGTTCTAATTTAAGATTCACTTTAAAATATTGCCTTTTCTTCAGAAAATAATTAAATTTAATAATTGCAGTATACATGGTTTAGATTGTTATACCACTAACTGTTAAAAGTACTGTTTGCTACTGCATTAATACTTTTTAAGGTTTCTTGTGTTTTCATTTTTCATCCAGTAATGGGGATTTTTGTATTTCTTTACCAGAAACAAATAATTCTTATTAACTAAGCAAGTTGTATACATTCTTTAGTTTTAAAAGTAGAAAAGAACACAGATATCGGATCGGTATCGGCCGATACTGGCAAACTCTGGTATCGGAATCGGATCGGAAGAGAAAAAGTGGTATCGGTGCATCCCTAATTTTGACAAATTACATAAAAATATCTTGTTGTGAACTTTATTATGTGCTTGTTGTGTACTTTATTATTTAGAGTTAAATTCTAAATGAATGTGATCTGACTCTATGATTTACACATACGTGGGTGCCTTACAATACATTGATGTAATGTAGTTTCAAAATACAACATAAACTACATTTAAATACAACATGTTTAAATGTAGGGAGAAAAGCTTACTTGGGTGTTCTATAGTGCAAAAATACAATTATGGGCTCTTATATTGTTGTCGTGTCATCACTCATATTGCAAGCCAGATCTCTCCGGCCCCTCGTTTGGGATGCTTTTCATGAAATGGCCCCTGTGACAAATTAATTGAATAGCCCTGCTGTACAACATACAACAAGGAATACTTTATTATGCCAAGTGTATATGCATAAACATTATAGATGGAATACATTTTCTGTTTGATGTCGGTGTCACATGACATGGAATCAATGCGGCCCTATAGAAACAGAGCTGACTTTAGCAAAAGGTCATCATCATCATCATTCGATCGGTCGATGATTATCTGCTAACGTTAACACACTTTTCACTGTTGTAATAACAAAGATAAAATGTTCCCTTGATCACTTTGGCTCATTTATTTTTCTCATAAATTTCTGTATGATGTTACAGTGCAATAAGAAACATGAATGCAGCATAACTGAGAAGGAAATGTGTAAAAACACCACTATGGACACCATGTTCCTTTTTAAGGTTGGGATCGATTCATCTTCTCATTCATTCGTGTGGAAGAGAAAGAGATACCGACTATAAGAAATCCATCATGTTTCAGCAGCACTTTCCACCTTCTCTGTCTCTATTTCTCTCACTTCTAGACTCGTTTCCGATCACATTACTTGTTTGTAGCTATAGAAAATATCAGTTTTCTGCAGGTATGTTCCTTCATTTCAATCCGCCCTTCTCTTAGGTACAGGGTCAAGAAATTGAGAACTAAACAAGGAAAAACACTAGAACAAATTGTCCCAGTCTGGAAATGAAAGTGGCACATGTTGTAATTCAGCCATTATTTTAATTTTGCCTCCATCTATAGCTTCAGAGGCACATGACTTTTTTACATTTTTTATTTAACACTTTCCCACAGAGGCATGGCTGCCGGTGCCAGATAACTGGCTTTCTCCTCTGCCGTCCTCCAATCCTGTTTAAACACAATACAACTCATTGGTGAATAGAAGGTCTATTTCTGTTCTGTACAACAGTTTCGAACACTTCTTTTTGTTGTCTTTTTCTCAGGGGTGCCTATTGCCTTGACTCTAGGTAGGAAAGCAAGAAGGTCCAGGAGAAGCCGGAGATGGAAATTACAGTGTTGAGGAAGTCTCTGGACATTAACTGCACTGTAGACACTGCTAATAAACTCTTAAAGAACTGAAGCCAATTTTTATACACATGTGGCTTGAATACTCAAATATTCCCCTTATATTTGTGCTTCACACACAAGCAGATTAAAGCTGGATCAAGTGGTCAGTATTAATTAGCGCTGGCTGTCCACAGGACATGTGCCAAGTCTTTTGATTTTATAACAGTAGCAAAATTACAAGTGTGAATTTTACCTACATTTTAAGCAATATAAAGAATATTAATTGAAACCCCATCGAATGTATTAAAATCCTAATCTTTCACAGGACATCTGTAAAAGAAATATAAATTTAAGCACATAGATTATTACTCTTGTTTTTAGACTAAAAAAAGTCTAATGGATGGTTTGCACAGAAAGATCAAGATTTTCACTTAAATTGTTTATTCAGACATTTTAGCACAAGTTTTGTTCATTCTACTCACCTTTGAATACGTTTGCTCCTACTTGTGTGGTAATGACATGACAAACTCTTTTAGCCGGAAGAGAAAAATGGGAAATTACAGATCATTGAATTGAACAGTTCTTTTTCCAAGCATGGACGACTCATAAACTGGCCTCACATGGAGAAACCATCATAGCAAATGGACTTGAAAGGCGAGTTTATGAAGAAATATGATGTCTTGGTAAGATGCTGAGCCAAGCCTATCAATGAGGTTTGGTTGTAATAGTTGAGATATTAAACAAGATGCTCAGGGCATGAATGACTCCCTGTTGACAGATCTAGCAGGACTGGGAAAGGAGAGAAAGAAGAAGATTCTTTTTTGTTACATCTACATAGAAACACATGCTGACTGAGTGTGTGAAAAAGGAAACGGAGTCCATCTCTGGTGGCTGTTGCTCTTTATTTGTGAAATATGCAGATGCATAGAACCTCCAGTTAGAATATTTTTTGATGAAACACTGGTGATATGTGTATCTATGGTTCTACAGACACTAGAGGCAGTGAGAATCACTTGGATATCGTCATGTGTCTGTGCGTATTCATGCTGGACCCATTAACATAGTCACAATGTGGCAGCATGATGAGGTATCAAATGCCCAGCTTTCCCTAGAGCCTTCTCACCAAGTTCCTGCTGGTGCTGGTTCCAAATGACAAGAAATGCTTGCAGTTATGTTCTGATATGGTACGTAATGATGGCCAGGTGGCAACAGAGCAGACTCTAAGTAATACCTTGAGGAGCTGCTCTTCACAGAAGTAGCCAGTCTGGGTCAGTCTTAATTTAGACATGAGGACTCTATGTAAACAGATCCCTGGAAACAGATAAACAGTTGCTATGATGATTGAACCTCAGTCTGCTCCAAATAGTACCGGTGTACTCAACATTGCTAGGAATGCTCAGCATGTTCATCATTCAGTGAATGCTGTGGGATCGATTGATTGATTAAAAGCGGGTGCTGGACAGAAACATTGCATGGGCATGTAGTTCTCCAAAATGTTTGGCTTACATGATCTTTAGTAAAAAAAAAAAAGTTTCTTGAAGGGGACCTTCTAAGAGACACCTCTTTAGGTAGTTCCAAGGGGGATCAGTATCTTGGTAAATTGTGGACGGCGAAGGCTCCACTATCCCTTCAGACATGTTCAAGATGCTAGCAAGATGTAGATGTGGTTAGTTGCTGAGCTTTGGTACTGCACTCTTGATATGACTCCAAAGTGCACAGGTTTTCACACATGCCAGAACATGAAGAGCAATGGTATGACTTATGACATCTGTAGTTATAAGACATTGTTGTTGCACATGCACAAGAAATGATCCAGGAGGTTCTTACTGCCCCTGGTGGTTAGGAAGGGTGAAATCTAACTTCTTTATATGCTTGAGAATCCTTTAGTATAGTTTCAATCAGATGAAGCGTGAAGTGCTTCTCCACACTCAGAGAAATAAAACAATATTGCACCTGGCTGTGTGCCAGGAACCAGCAAGAGGCAAAGCTAAAATTTTTATGAAACACAGCATGGTGTTGGAACAGAAATGCTGTGTCTTATGTGTGTGCCGCTGTGTCCTTTTATTGGCACTTGGTATTCAAAATGCTGCTTGGTATCTTATGCGCTTATCTCTTTAAGGCTATTTCCTGAGCTTGTTTTTATAAAACTGTCCTTGATAATTAAGGTACTACATAAATGACATTGGCAGCTTTGTCGTAAAAGCAACACACACGCAGATCTTCGAAATCTCAGGACCAGATGCGTACGTGAGGAGACGCAGTGCCGCAGAGTAAATTGCATTTCGACGCTGTAGCAAAACACATTACAGAGCATCTAAACTTAATGTTCAGTTTCTAAGCACTAAGTTGCCTTGTGTACGATGCATAAACTCTGCCAGAACATAACACAGAAGTATATTTATATTCTGTGAATTATAATGGATACACACAGCTCAATACATCTGTCCCTTCCCTCTATGTCTGTTGCATTTCTTTTCCGTTCCCGGTCCGAGTCGCTTCAGTATCATTCTCATTTTTAGTGTAATTACAGAAATTTGCAGCAATTTTTTTAATGTTCTTCTGCCATTTGAACATGAAGGTAGCTCTGACGTTTAACGTTTCAGGTAAGCACTAAAGCAAATAGCTGTGATGGTGTTATAAAATATTTCCTGGACTATATGAAGTGGTTTAGTCCGTGTGTGTGTGTACTTGAGTACATGAGTAATTTGATCTAATTTTAGTCAGACCCTTGTTGCCAGAGACGCAGTGTGTTTTGTTTGTGTTTTATTATTTCTAATGATGTACTACAGTATGTATGCACTGTATTTAAAATATTACTGAAGGCAGGCTGTACAAGACTATTCTGACAAGACGTGAGCTCCTTGACTGACCTGCAGGATTTTTAAAAATGCATGAGACTATATATTAGTTGTCCTTCGGTGACAGACGAACTGAGATTATATGTACAGCATGTAATGTGTTTTGTATGACTGTTTATATACCTGTATGTTCTCCCCAGAGTACAGTATTTGTGATGAAGGGAGTCCTGTACTTTCCACAGTTGATCTCTGTGTTTGCCCTGCTGATTTAAAAGCAGCTGATTTATTCATGTCTGGGGATGTCTGTATGCTCCATAATGCATCGGAGTGAAAGATGCATAATACACAGGAGTCTATTTCGTCTTTACACTCGGTACTGCAATCATGTTAGAAACATGCTCGATCAAGACTCATTCTGTGCTGTGGCGGCTCAGGGGAAACCTGCCCGGGTGACACATTGCTAAAAGAGATAATCCAGGACGTGTCATCACCAAGTTGACGCAGGATGCAAAACATGACTTTTGCTGGGGTCTATTCTTAAGCCTGGGGGTGGGATGGTCAGGATGAGGAACACTTGAATTGAGAAATGGTAACATGATGGCTCAAGTAGAAGGTGTTTACAGGCACACCTCATGACACTGTACCTTTTAGTGCACATTTGGAACCATCAACCCCCTCACAGCAAGTTCCTGTTTGACAAAATGGAGCACTTGACTGGAGGTGGTGGTTCTATACTCAAGGAAAGGAAGTGTTTACAGACCTTCACTGTAGACAGATGGTGTTTATCTTGTTTTACTTGTTGTTAGACTCATTGCTCAATTAAAATATTCATCATCCAGGTTTGGGGTGTAAGCCACTAACAGTCGCTTTGGAAACAGACTGACCTCCATCTTGGTCAGGCAGCCATTGGTGTTGAGAAGGTTGGATTATCTACCTATGGACCTTAGAGGAATACGATGATAAAGAATGTCATGAAAAGCAGGAGGCAAGTTTTTACTGGAACGCCAAACAAAATTCCTCAGACTAATAAGATAAACTAGTAAAATACTGTAGTAGACCATGTTAGCATAAGTAACACCAGTAGAACAGTTTTTGTGTCCATGGAAAGAAGTCATTTTAATAGCATCCGCAGCATGTTAAATCCATTGAACATTAGGTTAAAATAACTTGATGTGAGACTAACATTAATTTTAAGTACACTTTAAAAAAAGCTTTATAGTCCTCTGGACAAACAAAACCATCAAATAAAAGTATTAAAGCCTTTTAATATTCTGTTGCTTGAAAAGTATCAGTGACATCCCTTAGATCTCTAAAATATATCGTCTACCACTTTTTCACATCCACCCATGGCGTTAAATCCTCCTCGACTTCTGAGGTTGCCTTCCCCTGAATATTAACTCCTTCTTTGTCACCCTTTAAACACTTCCTGCTTACAGACTATAAAGTCAGTTCAACATTCAGATCCATGTTTTGATCCTAGCCTTGTTGATCAAGCACTCTTTGGATTTGCCTGATTTCTGGTATAATTGTAAACGTCTTTACTTAACCGCTGTCCTCAATTTTGATACTGATTTTGAATTCTGTCTTGGATTTTCTAAACAAACCTCCTTTAAATTCTATTCTCCACTAAGTTTAAACTAAAAAAAAAACAATACTAAGGCGTAAACAAGCCCTACTGGGAGTTGTCTAGGTGTTTCAGCCTGTACACAAGCACAATTATTTTATCACTGATTTTGTTTGCATCATTAAATGAACCAGAACTTGGTGAATCATTCTCTAAAAGGATCAAGGATAAGAGACCAGCAACAAACTGCTTGGAGGGAATAATATTAAACTTGGGATGTTTAGTGGGAGAAGCATCACTGGATTGTAGATGCTTAATTGTTGTCATTATAGCCCATTTTACAGGGGAACCCATGGGCTCCTCTTGACTGCTTATGATTCATACTGTACCATGACGCAAGTCATTTTCTTTAAAGTTAATGTTCTGTGAAGTAAATAAAGCCCATTGTGCCTGATGAGTAAGCTATTTCTCATACTCTAAGTCAGCCAGAATCTCTATTCTTCTGACTCATTTTCAAAGCAAGCACATATACATTGCTGCCATCATAGTTCTTCTCTGCACCTACTATATTAGTTTTTTATGATCACAAAACTTGAATAAAGTTATTATAGGCTGCCGTGGTGCTGGGACAAGGTGGCTCCTTTCCTTGGCTCTGAAGTAGTTCTACTACATAAGGTAAGGAAATATTACGGTCTATAAGAATACAGACTTTGGGAACTCTTTTCTTTTCTTACAATGCTGTAATTGTCTTTAAGGCTGCTCTATTTATTTTGGGCTTTTAGTCAATTTTGAAATTGATAACCTCTTGATTGTAATAAATGGAGTAAGTACGTCACAAAAGTTTACAATAAACCCAATAATAGATGATCAGGCCTGTTTCTAGACATTATCACCAATGTCAGACTTGAAATAATCTTCTTGTATTGTCGAATTGTTTCACTAATTGTTCTGCTAATTGCTAGCATTTATTTTTCTTGAAAGAGGAATAATAATCTGAAATGAGGTTTATTAGTCTTATATTTCCAGGTCATTGCGGTTCATAGATAATTGAGTCACAGTGACAGTAATTTCCCAGACTGCTACACATACAGTATCCTGATCCTTTCTCTATGAAAAAAACCCAGCATGAAAAATCTGAGTTTTTTAATAGCCTTTATGTGATGAATAATTGACTGTTTATTAATCTATTGATAAATAGTAGACATCCAGATTCACGCATCTGATCAGTCTCTCTGCCTTTGTGCAGTTCATTTTAAGTCCATTGACTGCTGTGGTTATGGGGTTGAATTACATTTCTTTATCATATTCTCAGTTAGGGCTCAGGCTAAATATAGCGCGCCAACACTCCATTACCATCTCTTGTTATTATTGGATTTCTATCAGTGCTGATGGTGCTTGTAAACACATTCTTGCTATGTAAACGCATGAATTATGCAAACTGATTGGCGGTGCTCTTGGGGAAGGGCCAATTTTAGATTGGGTGATACAGCAGCTCTGTATTCGCATTGCGGTGCAGTACTGGGTCGTACGTGATGTCTTTAAAAAATTAAACAGGGTTTGAAATATAGGTTCAATCCTGAGGTTCAATCATCAGAGCAACTGTTTGATATGCCTTTTCAAAGAAGTGGTGCTGTATTCAGAAAACAAATCAGTCAGGCAGTTTATGAGTTGTGGTTTAGTGACTTACTCCTTTTTACGTGGCACGTGGAACTGCTGACTCGGCCACTCGTGCACCGGTGATTGTGGAGCGGAGAAAGTAAAAGCAGTAAAGAAAAATATCATCATTAGAAGTAATCAGTTCTAACTTACAGTTACATTTTTTGTTACTTGAATAGCAGTTTGAATAAGCACTCAAACTTCCTACATGCTTTATTTAATTGAAAGTACTCTCTCTGTTTTAGTGTGTAGAGTTTGTTCTTGGTTGTCAAGAGTGAAACTTGATATGGTCTTCTGTTGTAGTCCATACTGCTGACTTTACATTGCAACTGAAGGTTAAGGGCCTTGTGCAGGGGCCCAGTAGCTTTGATTTGATATTAGGATTTGAACTCACAACCTTCCAATTATTACCAGAACAACTTAAACCTTAACCACTTTCCCTTCTCACCACAGCTGTAAAGAGCATTTATCTGATGTACCATAAATCCTTATTCCATTTCACTAAAGTTCTATCTATCTATCTATCTATCTATCTATCTATCTATCTATCTATCTATCTATCTATCTATCTATCTATCTATCTATCTATCTATCGTCTTATTCATTCTCCTCAAAGCTTAACATACACATGTCCATCTCACAAATCTCTTTGGATTTCATTAAGACTCGTTTTCTTCATTAAAACTCTATCACTGCACATTATAACAACTATCACTGCACATTATAATAGGAGTTTTCATTATGTAATGTTTGCAGAATATTTGCAGTTATTGCACATCATGCATCATACTCCACACAAGTTCTAATAATAAATATTGTACTTTATATTTACCTTCGATTAGCTTATTTTCTTTCTTATAATTTCTTTTCACTCCTTTTATTTTTTTTTATTTCTATTTTTTTATTTATTTTTTTTACTAATTTGGTTCTGAGACTTAGTTTATTGATATTTATATTCTAAGGAAGAGTAGCTGGGTTTTCATTTCGGTGCATGTTGTATACTTTATATAAATGTGTATGTAACAAATACAATCTTGAATCTTGAACAATGAGAAGATTATCCCCATTTTTTATAAACACTAAAGACTAAAGTTTCTGAAATACTCCAACCAGTATATTCGCTCCCAATAACAACGTCAGTAAAAGTCATCGAGTTCACATTTTTTCCTCATGCTGTTTGATATCGGTATTAACCAAAGCTCTTGAACTGCATCCTCTAATTTAAAGTATTTTCAGCCACAGATGAACAGAATTGTTTAATTTCCATAAATCCTATTATCTGTTCCTGCACTACGCTGCATCGTGCAGTTGGAGTAAAGTGGTTTGTATTTATTTTATTACCATCACATGGAACAGTCAGTTGCCTGTTGTCTATTTGAAGTGCACCGTCCTTCCACGTTGCCAGCGTGTGCTTTTGACTCCAGCACTCCAGTTAGAAAAGCATTAGCAGCCTTGGTTCCAGCTTGCTTTACTCATAAAATCAGCATTGACATTTCTTCTTAGAAATCCAGGAATACATTGGATTCTTAATGAAACTGAATGACTCAGCTCATTTATGGTCTGAGCAAAGCGGGACGGGGGTAGTGGGGGGTTGGGTGGGGGTGGGGGGGATATGCCAGAAAGCTTCTCTTAAATCTCTAAATTAGATTGGGACCACAACATTCAGACATTTACAAGACAATGTCTCCAAAAGTCTTTGTATAAAACCCACTACTGATAATTTATTGCATTCTGTAATTACTAACCCAAGCCCATCATTTTAGGACTGTGTGCCTGAACCATTCAGAGACTTTTTTTTTTTTAATACATGAGCCAGGCTCAGGGCATTTTATCCATCCTCTACAGTTTATATTATATTCATCAATACACTTATAACTGCATTCAGAGTTCACAGCAACATTTTTCTTATGTAGTTCATTCTTCTTTAGATTTAAAACAGCCAATATTTTTCCTTTACATGCACAAAAATATCAAATATTGCATCCACGAGGAGTTTTTCAAAAAACAGAGAAAGTAGATTTTCTGAAGGTTTTTGAGTCCTTGTGCTATTCATCCATTTGAGACCTACATCGTGTGTGTGTGTGTGTGTGTGTGTGTGTGTGTTACAATCCATGGCTATGCTGAAGCACACAAATAAATCATTAGTAAACCACACATACAGGTTTGAGGTTTCTGTTATGACACGTTCCTTTCGAAATGCACTTTTTCCCTTGTCACTGTGATATCTGGGTGTTTGACCCAGTAATCAGTGTGAATACAGATAATATCTAAAGATGGGTGAGAAATTAAAGGAAAAACACAGGTTCTATCTGGCTGTACAATATGGATTGGGGCTGCTTGACACGATCGAAGGAAGAGTCACGGAAAATCGATACAAGCCTGCTGATTGATCACCTTTGTTGTTGTTGTTGTTGTTGTTGTTGTTGTTGTCTTTCGGCTGCTTCCTGTTCAGGGTCTTCACTGCAGATCATCCGAACCGTACATACGATTTGGCACAGGATTTACGCCGGATTCCCTTCCAGACGTAACCCTCTGATCTTATCCAGTCTTGAGTGATTGTTCAGCTTTATCCTGTGCTAGAATGTTTCTATTCTGATGGGTGTGGTCTCTTGTAGGATGGCTCCACCCACATCCACAAGGCATGGGGGCTTGTTAAACTGATTGATGGGAATGGAAAAGATGAAAAGCATACAGTATGCTCTGGCCTTTACACTCACCAGACTAAACACCTATACAAGGTTTGGACTGACCACACCACCAAGATTGATAGTTTTCTTCTGGAAGAAGACTTATTATGGCCCGAGATACTTTAAGTTGACTGCTTGACTATGTCACATGACCTCTTTAATTTCTGAGTTGTTGTTTTTTTCTTTACATTGTCACCTCTCTGTATATAACTATTATATTGTATAACTGGACTGGTTTATGCAATTATAAAACAAAAAGGTGATTTTTTATTTTTTTTTTTGCAGGTTGACTTTTAACCTTATAAACATTGTTTGTACGTCTAATAATTAAGATCATTAATATGTATAAAAATTATTTTGTACTATAAAGAGGAGATCCGATTTGTAATACTGTGTAGTAAGCAGAATGTGAGGGTTAAGAGGAAGAGGAATATTTCCGTAGTCGTAAGCTGCGGTTCACCTCGTCTTCTAAACCAGTGTATTCAATTTGTGGTTTGAAAAAGATTTACCGCGAATGACCTCATCGTTGCTCTCCCACTTTAAATCCTGGCTGCAGTGAACTGCGCAGGTAAAACAGCTTAAAAAAGTAGAGGCTTTGGCTTGAAGCTATTCTGTTATCATTTTCCGTTAGCACCAGTTTAGTTTGTTATTGAGATTTCTCAGGTTGGATGAGAAACACGCGCCTGCAGACAGTGTTTTCTTTCTCTCTCTCTGTCTCTGTCTCTCTCTCTCTCTCTCTCTCTCTCTCTTTTTTCTCTCTGAGGCACTTTCCATATTTCAGATTCACCTCACACACAGGCTCGCTGCGGTCTTGTGTGAGGCAATTGGACGTAACAAACATGAAACGTTGATGTCAGTCGCGCCAAGCTTGTTTGAGAGAGATATCAAACCCACAGCTCCCCAGTTCCTCTCTTTTCACTCCTACACTCCCCTCCCTTTTTTCTCTTTTCTCCTCCCAACCTCTTGCTGGGAAGCGGTTCAAGAAAAACAGGAGCATCTCTGTTGTCTGCAAAAGATTTAAGCATTCACAACACACACACAGATGCAAATTACTGTCATTTTCTTGCCTGGGATTCATAACAGTGTCTGTGTCCCGGTGGATTTTGACATAGAAAAATTCTGAAATGTAATATTGCAGTTGATTGGTTCAACTAAGGGGGAAAGAGGAACATCACTCAGGGAGAATGGAGCGAATACCTAAGAATTTCTCTCTCTTTCTCTGTTTGAAGTCGCAGCACAGTAGGACGATAGCATGATCCGGGGCCCGTTAATTATGAAGTGTGGTTACCCATCACTTTAACTGCACCCTAACTGCAGATTAAGGCGTTATGGCTGCTATTATGCTGCCGCAGTTTATAACTCTGTTAAACAGGATTTAGCACCTGTGCTGAGACGTTCACCCTCCCTGCTCCGCCTTGCTTATTCTCACCTTGGAGAATAAAACAGAACAGAAAAAAGAAGAGAGAGAGAGAAAGAGAGAGAGAGAGAGAGAGAATTAACATATAGAAAACTGGTTCAGAGAAACACTCAATACATGAAAGACGTTTTTCTTTTCATAGTCATTCACTTTTTCTGTCAATTAGATTCACTTCAGAACAGAAACACACTTCTGTGTACTAGTCGCATGTCATTTTAAAAAAAGGAAGCATGATCAATTAATACATTATGATATTTTTCTGGCAAGATTCATCCGTCCTACTTTACACTGTCTTCCTGATAGAGATCTAATAAACTTCCGTAGGGAAAGTCCAAAAATGTTAGTTGTAGGCTGATTGGCATTGCTAAATTGTGTGTGTGTGTGTGTGTGAGAGAGAGAGAGAGAGAGAGAGAAAGAGAGAGAAGATATAGATAGAGAAAACCAGTTTTTTTAGAACTATAATAATCATATTATTAATAATAATAATAATAAAAATAATAACATAAAAATAACAACAATAATAATGATAATAATAACATAAATAACAATAATAATAATAATAATAATAATAATAATAATAATAATAATAATAATAATAATAAACTGGACAGTATGGAGTGCTTTCTTAAACCACCACATATACAGATATTGTTAAATGACAAATTTCTTAAACACTAACCACAGTTTTTGTGCCTCTTTTACAGATCACATCTCATGACATCAGACCAGTCATAATCTTTTACTGATGTACTGCACAAAGTATGAAGTCAACGCCACCTCTTAACCATTTAACCCAATGGATTTGCTGAGGCAGGGATTTTGGTGCATCAGCTCACCAAAACTTCCTCGCTGCTCTTCCTCAGCCCATTCTCCTGTTGTGGAATGAAGACAGCCAGCAGGTCTTGCTGCGCTTCTTCAGTGGTCCAGATGCGGCGTTACAGGACAGGGGTGTATCCTTTATTGTTCCCCACTGTAATCAACTCGCTTCCTTTGCCGTCTCCGACGCAGAGTTTTAACCCCCCCAGCAGTGTAGGAACACCATCACCTGTGGGTGAGTCTCTTTCCTCCGGCTGCTAATTCAACAATTTATGAAACCTTACGTAAATGAAATACGAATTTTAACAAGCAAGAACAAATGCATTAGATTCTGTTAGAAATTCTAGCTATATGACTTCATCTTAAATATCTGAGATTTATAAAAACAGCACATCTACATTACATGTAATTCTCAGAAAATAGAGAAGTCTGGTTAAAATGTGTCATTGCCTTATTTCTCCCCTTTGCCAGTTGAAGTAGGTCATTTGAATGCCTGTAAAGCTGCTTTACAACAATGTCTATTACTAAGATGGATAGATGGATGGAATTAAATTGAATCAGCTTTTTGAAAAGAGTAATGGTTGCTAATAATAGAAATAAAGAAATAATCCATTGAGAGTAGAAGTTTTAGAAGTGGCTCGGGTAGCTGTGTAGGTGTAAGTACTGTATAAGGGGGATGTGGTGGCCTAGTGGTTAAGGTGTTGGACTACCAAGTGGAAGGCTGTGAGTTTGAATCACAGGTCCACCAAGCTGCCACTGATGGGCCCTTGATTAAGGCCCTTAACACTCAGTTATATAAAAAAACAAGATAAAATGTAAGTCGCTCTGGACAAGGGCGTCTGCCAAATGCCTTAAATGTAAATGTAACAAAAATAAGCTTGAAATTGATGTTTTTCCACCAAGACTGGAGAGTCTTGTATCAAGTTTAAATCTTTCTCTCTCTTTGTCTCATGCACAGGCATGTGGGTGACATATTGCATCAGTGAGACACAGACAATATAATAGTGAAATCTTAGTACTGAATAATTGACATGTAGCTACTTCATTCCTAAAAGGATTGTTTCAAGACTCAGAATTGTCTCTCAATTCAGGTTCACGATTTAACTCAGTCAAACTGGGTCTTACAACAAGGTCTAATGTGATAGGGAAGCTTTAAACACACAAACTGACATAAATATAAAGACACTTTAGATTTGTTACTTTTTTGGAAGTTTTGGAAAAAATCATCATCTGTACTGATTAGCACACAACATCAGCGTGAGACTCGTACAGTATACAGCAGGCGTCCACACCGAGAGCTGGAATAAATCAGGATGAGACGGAGTGCGAGAGGAAAGATACGTACAGTACTGTATAGTTAGAAATCCACCCCTGATGGAAGGCAGATGATAAATTAATATTGAGAAAGAATTTTTTTATAGAATGAAAATAATCACAAATTAGAATAATTTATAATTAATAAAGTAGATCTTGGACATACAGTTCAAGTATGGTGAAAATTTGCAATAGAAGAATAAATATATCTTAAATAGAGAGGTAATATCTGAATACCGTGATTGGATCTGAATACAGTACAGAGATGCGTAAGCTTCGTATGATTTGTGATTAACACTTTTGTGATTAAGATTCTTTTCTATCAATATAACATTATATTGTTATATATTATATATTATAACTAGCAAACATTATATTTAAACCTTGTTGCTGATTCTCAAGGATCCCTGTGAATCACAGGTTATTGTCCATGCAGAGATTCATGTGATGTCCCAGTGGGTTTGGGTTTTTCTCTCGTTTCCACGTGCCTCTATGAAACACCCCACTTGAAGGATTTTCTGTGCTAAATTGCCCCAAGGTGTGAACAAGTGTTTTCACTGTGCCCTGTGATTGATTGCCCTCCCATCCAGGCTGTAATCCAGTGTTCCTCTGGATGCTCCACAACCCTGTGCAGGATAAAGCAGTTACTGAAAATGAAGGAATGAATGAGTTGAAGCTTGTTCACTACTAAATTACTAAAATATATTAATAAATATTCAATTCTATTTTAATTCATGTTTTAATAGTGTAGGGTTTACACTGGTTTATCAAATTTATTATTTATTTTACTCTTATTATACTGACCACCTGTCAATGCTCGCTGCAGAATTAACCTATTGCACAAGCAGTTCATTATAGTCTGGATGACATCGTCAAAGAATACATCAAAGCATACATCAAAGATACAGCATACATCAAGGGAAACATACATCAAAGAATGCAAAGAAAATAGAATGCAAAAAATCTATATGAAGAAGACGTTCGAGGTGTTTACACCACAGGGGAAGTCAGAGGTTGCTGTTGATCCCAGTGCCGCTGGTGCTAAATGAAGCAGAAGTGTGGAGGCACAACAACATTAAACAAGATGAAAAGAAGCAGACGTTTTTTTTTCTCCTACATTTTCTCCCCAATTTACTTTTGCCAATTCCCACCTGATATATAATTCTGTGTTCTTGGTTCCATTTGAAACGTTCTACAGGTTGAAAGAAAAATAAAAAAAAGTATGCCACCATGTCTTTTGTTTGCTCTGTCAGAGCACATAAACCTCATACAAAGCTACTTTAATAACACTTTTTCACTTACAGGCACAGAAATTGTAGCACAGAAACAGCAAAGTACAATAGAAAGTAGCATTAGCAACAAGCTAGCCAGCTAATGCTAGCGAACGGAGCCGATGTTGATGTTTGCGTTCTCAAAACATTTTCTTTGGTCAGTGTTATAGATTTAATCAAACACTCTGTCTGTAAATGAACTATTCTAAAACCATTACTGGTATAAACCCATTGAAAAGTAGAGAAGGGGAACTTTAAACTCTACACACTCTGAGCGGCCATGTTGCTTTGACATCACTCTGTAAACAGAGAAGGAACTGAATTGAAATTTAAACTTAAGGGGTGTTTCTGGTGGTTTTTACTGGTTGTAAGCAGAGAATTACAACAATGATACAACTTCACTTCAAAACACAGCATAATTATCTCCTAACATGAGATAACTATTATTAGTGACGTGACACACAGCTAAGTATGGTGACCCATACTGTGCACACACTCTCACCGTGAACACACACCCGGAGCAGTGGGCAGCCATTTATGCTGCGGCACCCGGGGAGCAGTTGGGGGTTTGGTGCCTTGCTCAAGGGCACCTCAGTCGTGGTATTGCCGGCACGAGACTCGAACCCACAACTTCAGGGTTAGGAGTCAAACTCTCTAACCATTAGGCCACGACTTCCCCAGTAGTAAGGGTGACTATAACTTTCATGTGTCTCTGAACTGCTGCATCAGAGGGCAGAGTAACACATTTGGAGGTATCTCATTAGAAGCTAGTGTTGCTTTGATTGACAGGGGAATGTGAGCCCGCAATCCTTCCCACTCAGAGAGCATGGGCAGTTTTGGGTCTTAGCCAGTGTGGTGCCAGGACAGAGAAGTGTCCTGCTGTATGTCTTCCTTGTACCTTGAGAGATGTTGAGTCAAGTTGAACTTTGTTTGTATGGTGTGATTAATACATTCACTTAATAACAAGTCATGAAGCTGCTTTCTGAAAAGTCATAGTGATTGGGTGACATTCAGGGAAAGGGAGCTGCAGAGAGTCTTAAGTATCTCTGAGGGGAGACAAAACCTGATCTTATGGTGAAACATGCATGAATGATTCGAGTTAGAAGTATGAAGAGAGAAGGATAGCTAGCTATCCAAAACTATCCCAAGGTTGCAGATGCTGTCAGATGATAAAATGACTTTTATTTTATTTTTAGAGGTCAGGGTTTAATACAAACAGCAAGAGAGTTTAAATTGTACATTTTCTAATTGCTGCTTTTGCTTTGTGTAATCTTGTTATTTAACAGTCGATGAAGCACACCTTGAACTTAACACAGAAAGACAGCAGAGACTTTTCACTGTCACTTTTTTATCTCACCACAGGGATCGAAAGGGATTAAAGTATTTCCTAATTTAACACCAGGCATTTGAAGCTGGACCATTGGTGCTATGTCTGATATTCAGCTTTCCTTTAGGTGAATCCCAATATCCTTCCTGCATTGAACTGTAGAAAGCGAAGAAGCGAAGCCACTGCAGCCCCGTTTTTTTTTTCTTCGGTGTAACAAAAATAGTTGTGGCTGTCAAAAGTTAACTTTAATATGCCTGCGTAGACAATTGTACAGTATACTCGTATATATATATATATATATATATATATATATATATATATATATATATATATATATATATATATTCGTATATAGGAAGTTGATGCAACACTCCTGCAGCACTGTTAGATGAAATGCTGGCTTTATCTATAGGGGCAGATGATCCACTGTCCATACGGTGTGTATGTTCATGTTATGCAGTCTCTCTGGTTGGTAAATAATAGATCATTTGAGGAAAAAAAAGAAAGAAAGAATGGAAATTTGTACAGATGCAGTAGGCATAGAGTGTCCTTCAACATTTTCTTCATCTATTTAAATATTGTATGCTGGTCACATTCAGGCTATAATTTGGAACATTTTCATATTAGAAAATTGACTTATTTTAAAATTAACGTTTTATAATAAGATTTAAAGCTCTTAAATAATTAGTATCCGTCCTGCACACAATGCTATGATATATATTATTTTCTTCTGTAGACCTATGGGACTTTTAAAGCATATTTCATGCCTGATCATTTCCATTACCCTCATTCTATAAAAGAAAATTGTTTTTTTATGGACGAATTTTGTGATGTTCATACATGATGGTCACAGAAATGCAAAAAAAAAAAAAAAAAAACTCAGCCAAATTAAAAACTGCATTGGTTTGGATCTCTTCCCTTTTTCTATGCTCTCATGGCTGCCAGGTGAGTTTAGGAGTCATGGAGCTGAGGCTGGTGTGTGTAAATCAGGTGTAAAACATTTCATATATTTATCCTGCAGTCTGCAGTCGGTGTCCAACAAACCTGTCAACATGTCAAAACTAAGTTATTCCCTCCAGGCTCTTTCACTTCCTGTTAGCCATTTTTTATCTCTCCGTGATGTCAGTCAGAGGGGGGAAAGGGGGTACAGGGCTAGAGTGCATGTACCTGCAAATAATGACTCCTAAATGACCTGAGAATGACTGTGCTGAATCTTCCCAGTGTGGACCGCTGGACTGTCAGAATCCTGCTGATTCTCACTGACTGACTGTCAGAAGCTCACTATTGCCTATCGATACTTTCCCAGGTTAGACTGTGTGTGTGTGTGTGTGTGTGTGTGTGTGTACAAGAGAGTCTTTGACAGTGTGAGTGGATCCAAATAGCTACAGTGCAGATGTTTCTGCTACATATATGGATGATATTATGCATAGTAATATATTTTAAAAATTGGTTTCATATACATATACATGCACATGCGCATGCACACACACACAAAACTAATCTGGTTGATGTTAAGGGTTTGATGCAAAACCTCACAGTAAACAAGAAAAAACAAGGAGTGACGCGCTTGAGTGCTTAGTTGCATTTTTTTATGCTAACTAACTTAATAAGTAAACATCCTTTCCTTAAGGTAAAGAGAATAGCTTTTAATCAGCAGGATATTTTGATGGACATCTATGGTGGAACTGTTTCCTAAATTATTAAACAACACACACACTCACCCCTGCCCCAGTTTTGACCACTATAGGAAAAATCCAAACATACTACATGATGTGTAAATGAATGATTAATATTATGATAACGGCTGTAATATACTCTGTGGAAGACACTGTTTCTGTTTGAACAGTATGACCCCAACTCCTATTCATACAGAATTAGTGTATCTGTATATTAGTCTACAGGTAAGATCACTGATCACTGACATTTCTTTTAACACGTGATATCAGCTATTAGCATATTATTAATATACTGATATGTAAATCCACATATTTTAGATATGCATTTGTATTTTTTATGATCATATTCATTGAATATTCTAAATATAATGACACCTCAGGTTTATGGATAAATGGTAGAATGATGGATGGATGGTTACATGAATAGCTGGATGGATAGGTGGAGGGTTAGATAAATGGCTGTAGCATGGAAGGATGGATGGATGGATGGATAGGTGGATGTATGTATGTATGTCTGTAGCATGAAAGGATTGTTGGATGTTTAGATGGATGGATGGATGGATGGATAGATGGCTGTAGTATGGAAGGTTGAATTCATGGTTAGATTGATGGAGGGGTGGTTATATGGATGGAGAGATAGATGGATGGATGGTTACACGAATAGCTGGATGAATGAATGGATGCATGGTTAGATGAATGGCTGTAGCATGGAAGGATAGTTGGATGGTTAGAATGATGAAGAAAAGGCTACATGAATAGCTGGGTGGATGAATGGATTGATAGAAGCTGTAGTATGGATGGATGAATTCATGGGTAGATGGATGGATGGATGGGTGGTTACATGGGTGGACAGATAGATAGATGGAGGGATGGTTACATAAATAGTTAGATGATGGTTAGATGGATGAAATCTCCAGTACTGTGGACTGTGATTCTATTTATTGTGTAGGTATGTGTGTGTGTGTGTGTGTGTGTGTGTGTGTGTGTGTGTGTGTGTGTGTGTGTGTGCACCGCTTACTGCTTAATTACCCTAAATGTGAGTTATATAGCAGTGTGTGAGTCCAGAGTAAGAACTCATAAGCTCCATCCATAGGAAGCTCTGTTTTGCATTTGCCATTAATAGAGTTCATCTGGAGCTGAAGTGAAGGACACAAACCCAGGAGTTTCAGTCTCTGCGTCTTCATTCACTCCACATACACACTGACACTCAATTCCTTTGGTGTGATTGTTTAAAACCACACTTCACTTTAGCTCTTATTTAATACTGCATAGTCATTTTTATTTACCTAGCCATCAGATGATCTACGAAGTCAAACAGACCGTATATAACAGAATCTGCTATACATTCCCAATTACTGTACTGTATATAACCGTCTCTCAAATTCTCAGTGGTGTTTGCTTCTCTTCCTCGTGATTATTTCATGACTGCTGGATGCTGTATGTTACCATACTTTGGTCTGCATTATATATTGCTGTATTGGAGATTTCACCTGTGACTTCTTCCTCTCAGAACATGAATAATAAATTTCGATCTCGTTAGAACGGGCACAAGGTGTCTGTATTAAAAATCGACGCACACTCCATTCACTGCAAATGAACGTGAGCGAGGCAGAGCTCTATGCGGATGGAGATGTCAGTGTGGATGCAGACTCTCAGACAGAGACGCAGCTATCAGTCAATTCTTCAGTGCTCTCTAGTCATTGAACTCTAGTCATTACTGCACCACTTCACTCTACTCCCTTAGAAATTGTTGCATATTTATTTCTGTTTCTGAGATGGACGACTTCAATCAGACGCAGAACAGCCAGGACATGCCTTGCTTCCGAATGTATGGAAGGGATAAAACATGACGGACGCGCTGTTATATGAAAATAATAAAAAACAGGAAGTTGTCTAAGATATAGCAAAGTGTTTATGTTACTCATTTACCAGTGAAATCTAAAATCAGTTCATTTTTTTTTTTCTTCTGTTGATAACCTTAACCTGAATTTTAGTGGTTGAAGATACAATTTAAATTTAAATAAAACGACAAATTTTAGACACTTATGAACGAGCACTTCATCAGAGATGAAGTCTCAGAGAGCAGAAATAACCCTTTTTTTTAAAAAGGAATACTCAACAAAACAGGCGCAAATTTAATTTTGTTGTTTGGTAAAAAAGAGTCATTGTTGTGGGACACAATGGTACTTGAGAAACCCTGAAGCTGTTTCTTTACAGAAAGCTTCACTTAAATCTGTTGACCATCATGTTTTGATCAAATCCCACATGTTTATGAGTCTTTCATGCCTCCATACTACCCCAGATCAGGAATATTCCCCTGGTTCAAGAGTCGCTTAACAACAACTTTGAAGCAAATGTGTTTTTAGCATGTTGTGAACTTAAACGTCTATTCCTCATTAATGATGTTTGCTTTACATTTTTAAAAAGCATTTAGACAGCAAGAATGTGAGAGAATAATAGGTAAGTCAAACGTATGCAAATTTCTTTTCATTTCTTTTAACTCTACTCTCTGCAGTCTGCTGAATTTAATGGCAGCCGTGAATCCGGACTGAGATTGTAATTGAGTCATTCAAATGCGCGCTCTCTCTCTCGCTCTCTCTCTCTCTCTCTTTTGCGCTTTCTCTCTCTCTCTCTCTCTCTCTCTCTCTCTCTCTCTCTCTCTCTCTCTCTCTCTCTCTCTGCTGCTTCGCTTTGCTTCTCTTCTTGTTTTTGTGGTAAATATTCAATATGCTGTCCATGGATACCAGCAGTTAATTATATATATAACACACATTCTGATGTAAATTTGATAGCCTTCTCTCATCTCAGGCTTATTGTAGCTCACTAGAGTGAAGTTCCTCGTCTCGTGTCAGGCCGAAACACAGATAACCCTCTCGTCTCTCTCTGTAGGCTGTGTACAGATAGAATCCTCAGTCTTGAGTGACTGCTCGACACAATGACCCCATCACAATCTGTTTTCCCCTCTTAGTCAGTCTTTTAAACTTTTGTTACCATAATAATAAAAGTCTCTCTTTGGCTGAATGTATTCAGAAACACTGCATACTTGGTAAAATGTATTTATTTAGTTAGCTGTATTTTTTTCTGTATCTTTATCTGTACTTGGATATAAACCCCAAGTGTTTGTGGCCTAAACCGCTGACCGTTCTGCCATGAAGATCGTAGCAGTTTCACCACTAAAAACATACCTTTAACATATTTTACACACACATAAATCTGGCTATTTGTATATTATAGACTGGATATCGTTTCCCATAACAGAAAACTTCTGGGGATTTGTTTCACTGTGTTATTGTCAGTGAATTATACCGTAATGCAGGCTGTCAGTTGAAAATTCATTTTATTAAACACACAGGCTTAGCTTTGTGCAAAAAAAATACGTCTTGAGCGAATGGATTCACTGTGCTACTGCTACATTCCTCAACTTCCTAATTGACACATTTGTATTATTTCCTTGTCAATCTGACAGCGGTGTGACATCTAATTTATTCTCCAGAGTCGCTTCCAAAGCCAGCCGTTCTTATTAATGCCTATAGTCTCAGCCGCTATAAGCAACGTCATTCTCTCAACGTCTCTCCCCATGACTGCCACAAATATATCAAGGAAAAGCCATCTTTGCTACGTTCATTAATAGGCACAACATGTGTCCGTTCCAAACCTTCACTATCCTCTGAATAGACTTTGATTGAAAGCCAGTTTTTTTTAAAAGTCTATATTCTTTTTCTTTCACTTATAGAAGCTTTTCTGGTTGTCCAAGCCCAAATTTATTGGCCCTTAAAGATGAGACACGGATGTGTTTCCTATCACACTCTAGTCCCTAACATAGTGAATTACTACCTATGGACACTAAAGTGCTTAGCTTAAGTAGGTCATAAAGAGGGGTAGATTTACTGCAACGCTGGAACACTTAACCTTTCAGGAAAACCAGTGACGTCATGTGTAAACAATCCTCAACACACTTCAGTGAGATAATCAAATTTCTGGTGCATGACCTAGTGGGTCTGGTGTATTATAGAGCAATATTAAAATAATAATAAAGTATTATTTTACACTCTATTATGAAGCTTGCACATTACACCATTTCAAAAATATTCATATTATTTTAAATAGCAATTGCACGATAAATTAGATATTTAATTAGATTTTTATTCGTATTGCCCTTTTAACAATGGACAGTGTCTCAATGTAGCTTTAATATAGAATAAATATATAAATAAATATATAATAAATATATAGAAAAAATAGAAATTCAGAATAACAATAATAAGTCTAATATTTAACCTGATATTTATCCTGAGATAGATCCTGTGTATACAGTATGATAATTCTGACCTCGATTGAATATCTGAACACAATATTTCAAAACAAAGTGAAATAAAATTATATGCTGATATATATATATTTTTTTAAAAGTGATATTTTATTAAACATATAACGCAACAATGCTAAATTATATTTGACAGCAAAGGGGATAAAATGTTGCTTCCGTCTTTGGGCTACGGAACTTTATTTTTTAAAGGCAGTGGTTTGGCGCTATCGAAAATATTCTAGTGAATTCAAAGGCGTGAACTCTATGCAGGTCATGTGTATTTATTTAAATAGAAAAGCCAGAGAAGAGCTGGATTATGCACCTGGTTAATATATGTAACTAGGTGGGTTTTTTTTTTCTTTCTCTTGCTCTGTAATGCCTTACAATACCTCATAAGGCATGTACTGATCTGTGACAGAAACTATTGTTCTTTTAGCATAAACACTGATGTTTTTGATTTTTTTTTTTACAGCAAATCATATACTTTTTTCTTCAAGTAAGTGTTTAATCCAAAATGCTTTGATTTAGATGATTTTTGCTTTGACGTAGATGATTTCAAGAGACACATGAACAGTGGAAACTTTTGTTTCTGTTCTCATCATGAACATGACGCAAATCCCAAACATGTCCCAGGCTAATGAAAAGACTGCCCTGTTGTACATAAATATTTTTATATTTCTCAACAAATCTTGTGGGGGCACGGTGGCTTAGTGGTTAGCACATTCGCCTCACACCTCGATTCCCGCCTCCGCCTTGTGTGTGTGGAGTTTGCATGTTCTCCCCGTGCCTCGGGGGTTTCCTCCGGGTACTCCGGTTTCCTCCCCCGGTCCAAAGACATGCATGGTAGGTTGATTGGCATCTCTGGAAAAATTGTCCCTAGTGTGTGAGTGCGTGAGTGAATGAGAGTGTGTGTGCCCTGCGATGGGTTGGCACTCTGTCCAGGGTGTATCCTGCCTTGATGCCCGATATGACGCCTGAGATAGGCACAGGCTCCCCGTGACCCGAGGTAGTTCGGATAAGCGGTAGAAGATGAATGAATGAATGAATGAACAAATCTTGTATGATGCTATATATTTGTGATTGGTCTGTGTGTGTGTCTGTGTGTGTGTTGGCTGTGCATTCGTGCTAGTTTATTAACCACGTCCTCTACCGTGGATGAATAGTGTCTAATAAAGAAGGAGAACAAGATGAAAGCAGGCTAATTTAATCTGTGTTGGAGCTGCAGCATGCTAAGACTTTGTGAGTTGTTTTGAAGTCTTTTCGTTCTGATCTGTGTCTCTCAAAGGGGTGAAATCAGTGAGAGAGAACACTAGGCCTGTGCTAAGCCCCACACAAAAGCGCTTTAATGCTGTTGTGTGTCTGTGTCTGTGTATGTGTGCGTCTGTATTCACTGATAAAAGCTGCAATTTCACGAGTGTTCACACGCTGCTGAATGGTGGAACTAGACAGAGATACAGTAAAGCATGGAAAGTTCAGAAACGCATACACACACACGCCTCTCCCGTAAAAATCAGGATGAAGTGCGCTTTGTGTTTCAAGGAGCCCCGTAGTGCACGATCATACAGCCGTCATGAGGCTGTTTTATTTCACAAGCAGGCAAATGAAATGCAATTTTCTGTGCAGAGAAGCTCGGCAGTCTTACTGTCTCTGTTG
>NC_083462.1:10893861-10996361 GCF_030014155.1 Tachysurus vachellii | reverse complement strand
TCCTGTGATTCAGGAGCTTCCTCCAGGTACTCTGGTATTCTCCATCAGTCCAACGACATGTGCTTTGTGAGTGTGTGTAATTGTGCTCTGTGATTGGTTGGTACCCTGCATTATGCCCCAATTCACCTTGGATATATTTCAGGTTCCCTTTGTGTAGGATGGATTGATGGATGGATGGATAGATGAATATATTAGATACCTGTGGCAGCAGAGGTGTGGTCAGGTGTTGTTTAGAACGAAGGGAAGTGTCTTGGAGAAGTAATAAACACCTGTGATTTATTCTCATTGCTCTTTTTACAAGTTGTAAGGTCTGGATGTGAGAAGAGAGCAAAAATTATTTTATTTGACTGTGTGTGTGTGTGTGTGTGTGTGTGTGTGTGTGCGTGCGTGTGCGTGTGTATGTGTGTGTGTGTGTGTGTGTGTGTGTGTGTGCGTGTGTGTGTGTGCATGTGTGTGTGTGTGCGTGTGCGTGTGTTTGTGTGTGTGTGTGCGTGTATGTGCATGTGTGTTGTGTGCATGTGTGTGTGTGTGTGTGCAATGTTGATGAAATCCATTTCAGTCTTACTGTATACTTGTACAGGACATTTATGGATCAATATTTAATAGAGATTAGAACTCAACTCACAGCTTTTAGACATCCTGAACCCCCACCCAACCCCTCGTCTCACACTCTCTCTCTCTCTCTCTCTCTCTCCCTCTCTCTCTCTCTCTCTCTCTCTCGCTCTCTCTTACTATCCCATCTGAACCATTCATCTGAAGCAACTGAGGTGTGAGAAAACACAAACTCTGAAATGGTTTCGCTTTTTTTTTCTCCCCACTTGCTGATGTTTTTGTGAGAGAAGGAGAAATGTATGTCTGTTTATGCCTTACTGCAAGACAGAAGAAAAGCCTGGCATGGGGGATGATACTGTGAGAAGAGCATGAAAAGGAGAAAAAGGAGGGTGTTGAGGAAACAAGGGGGAGGAGGAAGTGGGGAGACGGGTTTGGGGCTCACATTTACTCTTCCTTTTTTGCTAAAAAACTTGGGAGGAGAAAATGTAGATAGAGGAGTGAGGGGTTGGTGTGAGTCTACAGCATGCTGCTTGATGTAACCATGTGCTATCACTAGAGCATGCATTCATTCATGACCTCTGGGTGACTCCTGTTCTTCTTTTCTTTTCTAATTTAAGAAAATAATACACTCTTAGTATTTCCATTTCCCCTCCGTCTTATATCACTTCTACTGAATCTCCTTTCCTCTTGTCTGCTCTTCTGACTCCACTCCTCTAGTTTGGTTACTTTTCCTATTCTGTCATCATTTCATTATTTTTTTCCCCTGTCTCAAGTCTCCCTTTTTCTCAAATTGTAATAATTCAGATTCACTCCTCTATCTCTTCTCTATCTTGTCTGTGCAACTATTCCTTCCTTTCCTGTCCACTGCTCTCCTCGCATCTAGTTGTTTTTTCTCCAGTCCTCTCTCCTTCAATTCTTCCTTTCCCTGTCTACTTGTATTATTTCTTCTCTTTTCTCTAATCCTCTCATTTCCAATTCAAGCCTCCAATTTTACATTTATAAGCATTTGGCAGACGCCGTTATCCAGAGCGACGTACAGAAGTGCTTAAATCTCTATCATTGGATACGTTAATGTTTGGGTTTTTTTTTTTATATATCTCTTATTTGTACAACTTCCTTTCCTTTTCTCTAGTTTTTTCCTTGGCTTTTTTCCTGTATTCCTCTTATCTTCGCTTCCCCAATTTTGTCTGTGCAATATTCCTTTTCCTTCGTCTGTTTTCATCATCTTCACTCTTTTCATCATTTCATCCTATTTTTGTCTCCTTACCGTATTCTCTTCCCTTCTCTGCTCTCGTCTAGCTTGTTTCTCTTCTTCCTTAGTCTTCTGGTGTCTCTTTCTTCTGATTTATCCACTCTCAACAACTTCTCCTGTGTTTTGTGGAGTCCTAAATTTGCTCTCAGACCTGACAAGACTTGCAGGAGAAAGAGAGAGAGAGAGAGAGAGAGAGAGAGAGAGAGAGAGAGATCTTGCTCAGTGTTATTGATTTTCTGGCACCAGGCTGGCTAGATTAAGAAATGCCAATACTGGGCTCCCACCCTGGCTCCTGGTTCACGTTAAGTTCACTTGTCATTTTCGATAATTCTGATAAAATCAAGATGCTTAACGGTGATGCAGTTAGGCTGCCCATGGGTCAGGTTGATTGAATTAGTCTGCTGTGTTCAGCCATTATGCGCCAGGCTGCTGCGTTCCCAACACTTAATGGAGCTCTGGTTATTACCTCAGCTTTAAAACCAGTGCGTTCAGGCTGAGCCAAGAGAGATAGCAGTGAAGTACACGTTTAATAAATTCACTTATTACCGATCATCTTAAGCTACATAGTAATTGGTTTCATTTTGAGGTTTAAAAAAGGAATTGGTTTTTATTTAAGGACTTGTTATTTAAATTGTGGGGATTTTAGTATCAGGATTTAAGGAAGTTCATGATTATGTTTTTTTCCCTTAACAGTTACACAGTAAATTCACATCTATAGTTTACACAAGGTTTAATTTAGTGCTGTAGCTGCGCCGTGACATGGTGTTTTTTTTTTTTTGTTAAAGAAAACAAAATGGGAAAAAAAAAACACCCACCGCTTCTTCATTTCACCACCAGCAGCATTCACTCAAGCACGAGTGACACACAAGCTTTAACCTTGAAGCTTCACAATTAAAGTAGATTTAAAGTTATACAGTAAATGCCACCGATATCAAAACCCACACCTATACCCACTCGTGCCAGCGGCTCAAACTGTGGTCCGTATGGTTGGTAAGTGTAAACAATAGCACACGTCCCATTAAGGCATTTAGCCTGAAGTGTAATTACGCCATCTACGCTGAGCCGAAACTGCAGCTTGGGAGCCATCGCAGGAGCTGCTTAAGCCTTCGCCTCTCAAAATGAGCTCTGTTTATTGCTCCTGCCATGTTTTAATTGGTCTCTTTCCTAACACACGCAGACAAACACACACTCTTCTGTGTTATTATGTTCAGAGAGATAATCTTTACACAGATTCATATGTTGTAGTGGAGCACGTGTAGGTGCAGTCATGTGACTGGGTGTTACAGTAAGATTAGTGTCATTTTGTGTAAGACACTACAATGTAGGAGTGTAACACAATGTCGCTATCTGAATTATACTGGGAATGAAATATGAACCCTTTTATTATATTCCAGTAAAGTTTATAAAGCATTGGTTATAAATATGGCTCTGACAGTTCCTCAACTTCAGCTACATCACTCCAGTTCTTAATTGGACATAACCGTTTTATTATTATTATAATTTTCCTTCTTCTTCGTCTTCTTCTTCTTCTTCTTCTTCTTCTTCTTCCTATTGGACCAAACTGTTTTATTATTATTAATGGTGCTTGCAAAACAACATTCTTACTATCCTGCATACTCTTCCGGACAAAACTTCGGCGCATAACTTGTCCCACAGCTTTTGTCCTAGACCCATTAATGAGGTGTCAAATTGACCAGCTCATTGAGGAGAGGTGTGCTATGACTTTTCTAAGCGATCCGAGTACCGGTACTTTCGGTACCGAGTCTCAAATTGGCCTTTTTTTTCCCCATAGGCTCCCATTATAAATTTTGGAGGTTTATAACTTGGCAAGCTTTTGAACTATCTACACCAAACTCGTCCAGCTCCTTTAGGGTGATACTCTGAACAAAGTTTTAAATTGGTGTACCGACTGGCCTTTCGGTTGTGCCACAGCCACGCCCCCAATATATGCAAAATCAAAAAACTTTTTACAACATGGACATGTGACATATCAAAACACTCAGAACAATGAGGGGAACTTCCTCACGTGTAATTTGATGAAGTCACGTGACGTCACGTGATTTCACGTGAAATTAAAAAATTTGCACAACATGGACATGTGACATATCAAAACACTCAGCACGATGAGGGTAACTGCCTCATATGTATTCTGGTCACGTGACATCACATGAAAATCAAAATTTAGCACAACATGGACATGTGACATATCAAAACACTCAGCACGATGAGGGGAACTTGCCACGTGCAAGCACCATTCACATTTTCATGTACGTTCTAGTTCTTTTTCTTCTTCTTCTTCTTCTTCTTATTTCCTTTTTTTTTTATTATTATTATAATTTTTTCTTCTTCTTCTTCTTCTTCTTCTTCTTCTTCTTCTTCTTCTTCTTATTATTATTATTATTATTATTATTATTCCGCCCTAGAAACGGTCGTGCAGCCCAAACCGTAAGGCCTAGAGAGCTCAAACAGTTACTCAGGGCCAAAATCTCAGCGGAATCGGACAATTTGGGGCGCTTCAGTTTGGGGCCATTTGGGGCCCTAAACCCCTAAAACCCCTATGTCCAAATCTCAAGTGCTTTATATCATTGGAATCCGTGGCTCATGACTTAAAAAACGTATATCTCCGATTTCATTTCCACCATTAAATTTTTTCGCTATAGTGCATTTTGTCCGAAACCTACTTTTGCTAACTAGTCCTAGGTTTTTTGCCTGGTCGAGACCAATCCAGTGCAGTAATATTCTCTGGAGTCTCAATGTCAATTTTTTCGCTTAAGGGGCCCCAAAACATTTGGACTGTGAGGAGCCAGTTTTACTAAAATGTCAATAACTCAAGAACGAAATGAGCTATCAACACCAAACTTGGGACACATGTGAAAGAGGTCAAACTGAGGTCACAGTTCAAAAACCGCGGCGATTGGCCACTTGGTGGTGCTATATAAAAAAAGCCCTCTAGCGCCACCAACAGTCCAAAAACCCAATGTTGTGCTGACTCGTAAGGCAAAGATTCTGATTCTGAGAAAGATTCTGATTCTTGCGGGTATTCTGATGACATAGCCCCGCCCCCAAAATTAGCGAAATCAAAAAGTTAGCACAACATGGACATGTGACATATCAAAACACTCACATTCACATTTTCTTCAGGAAATGACTTGCGGGTCACTCGTTCTGCATCTGGGTGCTTGTGTTTCTTCGCTTTATGGATATGACTGTATATTTTAGGGAAAACTGGACAGGTGAGTACTTCACATGACATATATTGTGGCACCCTCTGTAGCATGACATATGTAGCATGACATGACATATATTGTGGCACCCTCTGTAACTTGTGGGTCACTTTGTGTATGTGAAAATCCTTTAAGGCCTTAAACTCCCTAAAGGCCTTAAACGCTTGAACCCGGGAAATGCTGCTGCAACTTTGGCAAAGATTCTCAAAGATTCTCAGAATCAGAATCAGAATCTTTGCCTTACGAGAACTCGGAGTGGGTGGGGCCTAACCCACCTTGTCTTGAAATGGGCGGGGCTTTAACCGGTAATAATTAATTTGTAATATTTATAACACTAGCTTACTACCTTTATGTTTTTATGAAATACAGCAAAAACGTGGCAGACACACAGTGTCTGGTTACTGGTTAGAGACAGTTGAAGGTTTAAAAAAGAAAAAAATCTCCGACAGGCAGAGACGCAATGCGAGTCGCATTCTACCAAGCAAGCACCACGTCTGAACGAACCCACGTTTACCAGAACTCTACTGGTTAGTAAGTACGTATTATTAACGTTACAACCCGAAGTAAAAAGCTGAAGAAACCCTAAACGTTAACGGAAAAGACCCGCGAACCCGAGTGACTGAGGGAGAGACAGAGAGCTGTTCTGTGTGTGACTGTGAGTGAGCAGAGCGAGACACAGCAACACAATACATCTGTATGTGTGTAGGGGAGGGGCGCTGTGACTAGCCTATCACTGTAGGGGAGGGGTGCTGTGACTAGCCTATCACTGTAGGGGAGGGGCGCTGTGACTAGCCTATCACTGTAGGGGAGGGGCGCTGTGACTAGCCTAACACTGTAGGGGAGGGGCGCTGTGACTAGCCTATCACTGTAGGGGAGGGGCGCTGTGACTAGCCTATCACAGAACGCTGACACAATCAGATACCCAATGATGATTTTCCTACAATCCGAGCACAGATATTGACTCGTATTACTCGTATAATACTCGTACTCGGCAGAAGTGCTTTATCCGTACCGGATACTCGTTTCAGCCAAGTATCCGGCTCATCTCTAATGGATATGACTTTGTTTATTTTAGGGAAAACTGGACGGGTGAGTACTTCACATGACATATACTGTGGCACCCTCTGTAGCATGACATATGTAGCATGACATGACATATATTGTCATGTCAATCCAAAGGCCTTAAACGCTTGAACCCGGGAAATGCTGCTTGCAGCTTTAATTATTATCATTATTATTATTATTATTATTATTATTTGTGCTTGCCCAAATCTTATCAAACTAACAGCCTAATTTAAACCACCACAACGATAATCAGGCAGTTACTGAGCATGACTGACCAAGAAGAAGAAGAAGAAGAAGAAGAAGAAGAAGAAGAAGAAGCCTTTATTACTGCCACACATGAACATTACAGCACAGTGAAATTCTTTTTTTACATTTCCCAGTTTTGGGGTCAGAGCACAGGGTCACCCATGATACGGCACCACTGGGGCAGAGAGTTAAGAGCCTTGATCAAGGGCCCAACAGTGGCTTGTCTGTGCTGGGGCCTGAACCCTGATCTTCTTATCAAATACACAGAGACTCCACTTTAGTCACCACTGCAAATGCTACATGCACTTATTCTTTGTCCCACAAGCTTCATATCTATCTCCTTACTCCTAGTCCTAAACTCAATAAAAAATAATCTATTAATTTATCCCCAATTAAGTGCTGAATGATGTGTTTGTGTTCAATGACATCCCTTTCATTAGTAATTGTAATAATTGTAATAATTTGTGTTGTATTTGTGTGGAGATGTGTGTCTTTAAGTCAGTTTGACAGAATAAGTTTTTGCAATTGATTTATATGATGTATTGCATGCAGTTCCATTGGATAGGTTTAGATGGAACAGGAGGATTCACTGTTACAGTACATTTAGATAAAAACTTTCAATATTATCTCTGATGATAAACATGTTATTTATTTATTATTCATAATGACCGTAGTTGTATTTTAGAGAATTACAGCAGTTTTTGAATTCATTTTACAGTTGCATTTTTTCTAATAATGTAATCTTGGGTGAAAAATGACTAACCTTACTGCATGAGTCACTGTTCCAAAGTATGTGGGATTTTATGAGAATAGAGATTTAATCACTGCGGTATGTTAAAAAGCAAAAGTGTTTACTGTTGATAAACTACACTGTAAGAAAGCACCTATTGTGGCCTAATATGTCAGGGGTTTAGGAAAGTAAGTGTGTGTGTGTGTGTGTGTGTGTGATTGATATTTTGTAAGGAGATTTATATGTTGACAGCTTGAAAGGCTTCTGCTGAGAGAGAGGAAAAGAAAAACAGAGTGAGTCAAAGAGTCAACAGGGCTTCAGCCATATCTGAGCAGAACCTACTTCCTTCTTTTTTCTTTTTTTTTTAGCTTTTTCTTTTTTTGCTCTTTAGCTTTTTCGGTTATGCAGGAATGCAAAGGTGTGAACTGACATAATGCGAGTTTTGTAAAAGTGAGAATGTTTCCTTTTAAAACAACAGGGTTATGGGGAGAGAACAAGAGCAAGAGAAAAAGAGGAAGAAGTAAAGTGGGGAAATAGAAAATAGAGTGCTTAGTACTTACTTTGGATTGTTTGGTTTTGGATTTCCTCTTGGGTTGTTCCCTTATAGCTCTCTCTCTCTCCCTCTCTCTTACATTTACATTTCCAGCATTTGGCAGACGCCCTTATCCAGCATGACTTACAACTGAGCAATTGAGGATTAAGGGCCTTGCTGAGGGGCCCAACAGTGGCAGCTTGGTGGATGTGGGATTGAACTCACAACCTTCAGATTTTCTCTCTCTCTTTCCTTCTCTCTCTCTCTCTCTCTCTCTCTCTCTCTCTCTCTCTCTCTCTCTCTCTCTCTCTCCACTCATTCAAATAATTGGAAGTACCATTTGGCCTACAGTTTTAATCTGAAATAAAACTATTATTCATTTCTTTTCATTATAAGATATACAGTCAATTAATATTGGAACTAATTATCAGAGCTTTTTATACCTTCATGGTAGGTTCATATTGTCATTATTTATAAGTCTACTTGTCTTTAAGTAACTAAGGCTTGGAATAAACATTTAATTCACCAGACAAGCCAATTAAGCTAATTGCTAGAAGTCAGAAATAAATAGTTTTGTTAAGGTGGTTTATGATTGTGTAATGAAATAAATGGCTGTGCTTCACATCCCTGGACCCATTTTGATCAAATCCCTTCATTTTTCTATCAAGCAGTTCTTATACCCAAATCTAATCTCAACTAATGTAGAAAAAGAGATCGAGAAAAAGAATTTTGTTATAAAACACGAGCTGAAATTCCAAACACACGATCACCAACAATACAATATAAAGTAGAGATAATTCTTAGATTTCTCTAAAAAAAGATTTTCATCTAAATCTATGAATAAGGAAAAGTCAAAGTAAAAACACATGAGCTTTATGATGCTTGGACTGAACTAGCAGTTACTTCAGCGTAACTATGATAAAGAACGTAAAGATGTTAACTAAAAGGGGATGCGATAAGAAACGGCTTACTATGTTTCTATAAAGTTCAGCTGAGTATATAAGATGCCTTCAGGTCAGGATCATACTCAGGTTCGGAAAATAAAGCATCTGCTGCCTTTTGTATACGTTTCTGGTCACAACATTCAGAATCTGATACTGATTTCATTATTTCTTTTTGATGGGCTAAAAAAAGTTTTATGTCTGATCATCTGCTGTGTACATACTTTCTGTGAAAAGTAGGAATTTCTTTGCACCTTTTTTTTTTTTTTACCAGACTCTTTGGTTTGCAAGACTAGCTAATGCCCTGCCTGCTGTAGATCAAAGTGTAGAGAAGTCCCAGACTCGTTGCTGCTTTATCAAACCTGCCACGCTAAATGAATTTTCAGACTACGACGTCAGGTTCGTCCAGCTTTATTAAATGATCAGGAGCCCTCTTTATGGTCCTGCTTGAATGAGTCTTGGCACTCAACGAATGGAGACAACAGGCAGTGATGCCAAAAACTGTCTAATCTCGATGGACCGGTTCATTATCGCTTTCTAATTACAGGTGGATTTCCAGGTGGATTCATTACCTGCTGGGGCTCAGTAATGGCTGTGTGTGTGTGTGTGTCTGTGCGCGTGTGTTGGTGCCGAGGGCTTGAATTACAGTGAGAAGGATGCAGGGGGTCAGGGACGGTGTGTGCCGCGCAGGGAGAGGGGTTGGGGTTTTCTTTTCAGCTAGTCTGTCGAGCCACTCCATTATTCATAAGACGGGGGATTGATCGCTCCTCGAAAAACGAGCACGGTTCTGCAAAGTACGCTCCTGCTGTGCGAACCAAACTGGAGCAAACAACAAAAGGACAAAAGTGTGTATATGATAATAACATGTGCAGGTCTACACAGCATATTACCGGTTTATACCATGTGTACAGATCAACCTGATTTACTAATGAAACTCTAATGTAAGTTTAATCTGGATTAATATCTCATCTTTTTATAGATTGTCTGTATAGACTTACAGAGTCCTTTATAGTTACTTTTATTTTATTTCATTACTTATGCATGTCTATATGCCACATTTATTTATACATTTACAAGACATGGTCCCAACACATACCTGTCATAGCAGGGCATATATCTTTATAGTCACACACAGAGATAAGAAGTGAAATCCTCCACTTCAGAGGTTACAGCCTAACTCAGCTGGAACAACATAAATTATACACTAACCAACTCCGCTGGCTGAAATATTGCTTACTGAAATCCGTGCCGTGTTGTTGTGGCACTGAGTGTAAGCTGTTAAGTCATAAGAGGTTAGAACGGCACGCGTGGGGCCGGAGCATGAGCTAATGTGATGTTTGGATAGTCGTGGTGGGTCTGTAGCTCCCTCTTCTCTACTTACACACACACACACACACACGCAGGAGAAACAGCATAGACATTCTGTTGCTCTAAAAAAACAAAGCATAACTTTTTAAATTGTTATATAGTTGAATTGTATAAGGGTAAAAATGGTAAACGCTTCCTTGGAACAGCTGGACAAATAAAGGGGTTTAAAGCTGTAAGAGGTTAAATTATATTACATTAAATAGATTTTTTTTTTAAATTCATGTAAATGTATATAGAGTTACTTCATCTTGTTTATTTGTCAGTAGAAGCTACCCTGAGGTGCTGTTTTGCTCATTTTCTCATCTCAGCACAGACAAGTTCATTCATTCCTGACGCTGATCACGACTTTATGAAGCTTGCTGTGTTTGTGCTCTTGACAAAACTAAAATTGGTAGAAAGCAGCTCTTTGATCTGGATCCGTAGCGCCGAAGAAAAGCGTTTATAGGTGAAAAGTTATCTGAAGCATTATAATCAAAGCCACTTTAATAAAAACTTGTGACATGTGAACCTGATGCTCAGGAAAATAAGTCGCTGTACATTATTTTATCAGACTAATAAACATTATTTCATTATATTCAGTGAAACATATGTTTACAATAATTAGAAACTCCAATACAGGCAATTTGCATTAAATATTTAAATACCCATAGGTAGAAAGTGATGAATGGCTTTGATGTGTTGAATAAGGGGGGAAATAAGTGATGAATAAGGAGGGAAATAGGGGCATTTCCCTGGGAATAAGGGGGAAAATAGGGGCATTTCCCTGGGAATGACTGAGAAAAATTCTTTTTCTCAGTTTTTGCTGGCTGTGCTGAAAATCTGATTTTCAATAAATCTCAAAAGACCCAAAAGCATTTGTTTGGATACTGTGTACCGCATACAGGACAACAAATAAATAACAAACCTATAGAAAACTATCAAAAGGATAACTAAAAAATATATATGTTATTAGAAATATACAGCCTTAATGAGTGCAGATTTTAGTTGCAGCAGTTTGCATGAAATTCTGTATCGAAACAAATATAAAAGTGTCTTTAGTTCTTTAACATCACAGAAGAAACAGGATTTTTAAAAAAAATCCACCTTCTCATTTAAAGCCTGGAGGTTCAGCTCCCATCGCTTCCCAGGATTTAATAGTATATTAAATAAATATGTAGTATACATATTTTTATAAATGATTTTCAGAGATCTATGAGTAGTGTTAGGAATCTGAGCGTATTTGTATCAGAACGACAGAAAAGATGTGTTTTGATAGCATGGAAAAGATTCAGCAATGATCCTGGAGTCATCTGGACTCATACACCTCAAGTCCAGCCTCCAACTTGATTAAAAAACGTCATATTTATTACAATTCATCATATTTGTTTAGAGTTGGAAATTGTTGAAATAAGATGACACGGCTTAAGCTAATGTTTTTGCTACGTTTTGTTTTTTCATATTTGCTCTAGCATTGTTTATTATTGGCATTTTTTTATAGAGAATGTAGATGATGATGATGAGCTGATTCTAAACTGCAGCACTTCAGTTTACACCTTATGTCAGTTAATTAAATTCTTCCAAAACATTTCTCCCCAAACTCCCAAACTCATGCAGGCAGGTGAATCAGTTACCCTAAATTGCTCCTAAGTGTGAATGAATGGGTGAATGCTGCCCTGCTATGGTGGTCTGGAGTGATGATGATGATGATTGATGTTGTTCATTTATATGTGACTGGACATAAAAGACACAATATCAGCTTTTACACTCTAACATTCTAAACCATGTTGTAGATGTAATTTCATCGTTCAAGGTCATTTCTTTCTTTGGAGATTAAATTAATTTCTTCAGGCTGTTTTTATTTTCTTCCATCTTATACATGCACTTGGGTGTCTTTTTTTATAGTATCTGCTTGCTTAGGTTAGGTGAACAAATGACAACCTATAATTCACTGGAATTAAGTGCACAGTTTTACAATAAAAATAAAAAATTTAAATAAAAAAATGCATAAAAAAAAACCCAGATATATTCTGAGTTTCCTATATTTAAGTTTTAATATTTAACTAACGGGTAAAGTTTGTTATTATAATTTTGGATCTTTGCTATGGTTAATGAGGATCGCGCGCTACTATTGCCTGTGTGTGTGTGTGTGTGTGTGCGTGTGCGCGTGTGTGCGTCTGTGAGGGTGTGTGTGTGCGTGTGTGAGCGTGTGTGTGTGTGTGCGTGTGTGTGTGTGTGTGCGTGTCGGCGCGCTGGCGGGTTTTAAAGCTCGCGTGAGAACTTGGTGATGTCAGAGCTGCTCGGGTCATTTGAAGGTTAGCAGCCTGGGAAGGGTTCATGGAGAGTTCACACGCATACATTAAGCAATCCTATCTTTCACTCTGTGCGACAAAAAAAAAAGAAAGAATCTAGTAGGAAATGAGCTGTGCGGAGGCAGGAGAAGGCATTCGTCATCGACTGGAGGAGAGACGCGCTTTTCACCTCGTTCTGCGTTGTTTATAAAAATATATCTGATCGGAGAGAGGACCGTCCTTTACGCACTGGAGAGAGAGAGAGAGCGAGAGAGAGAGAGAGAGAGAGAGAGAAACATATCAGGAAATCACTTACATTACATCTGTTGCATTTTCCTGAAGATGAAGAAATAGTGAAAATGATAAACTGCTACAGTTTTACCGGCACCGACGATCCTAAGTCGTGATTAACAAAAATAATTGTGTGGCACTGAGAACCAAACTGAAGCCGCACTTCTATGGAGTTTATGGATGCACTTTTGCAAGACGCACAACCTTTACCTTTGCAAGGCTAAAGCAAGGACACAAGAAAACAGCAGTAATAATAATAAAAAATTAAAAATAAAAAAAAAATAAATAAAACAACGAGGAAACAGCAGAAGAGGTTTGAGGCTGAATGTCCATCATGTTCGACTGCATGGATGTTCTGAGTCCGGGACAGATGCTGGATCTGTGCAGCTCCACTCCGGCGTGTATGCTGCAGGAGAAGGCGCTGAAGGCGTGTTTCAGCGGAATCACACACACAGACTGGCGGCTCCGGCGCAGCGCGCACTGTACGTCCGGCACACACACACACACACACACACACACTGTCACACTCTCACAGTCAGCCTCATGCTGCTTTACTCTCATAATCTCAAGAAATACATTCATTTCATAATTAAGTTACTTTTTTTGCACCTGCACTTTAATTGGGATGTAAATTGCACCTCTCTTTGTGCGTAAAATGTTCATGGAGTAAAAAAAAAATTGAAATGATAATAAACAAGATAATCTCAGCCACGTTTCGTCAGTTTAAAGACGCACTGTACACCTATCACAATGTGATACAGCAATTAAAAGACAAAGAAGAACAAAAATAAAGAACAAAACACGGACATGTGCTGGTGCCTCTGTCTAGTCACAAAGAAAGGTACAGTTTAGTTTCTCTTTCCTTTTTCCCTGACAGTGTAATAATCTCAGTGATCAGTAATCAGTCGTCTGTCCTAACAACAGTCTTGGAACCTAATTCATCTTTCTTCAATTTTATTTATTTTACCTGATGTCTAAATTCAATAGGAATCCTGTCGTATGGTTTTGTTAGGATTTCAGGACACACTCTCAGAAATGACTGTAATAAATAACAGTAAAGGAAATGAGCTGTAACTGTACTTTCTGTTGTTGCTTGTTGTTATTACCGTTAATTGTGCATGTTTTGTTAGCATGTTTTGTATATGTAATATGTATCTTTTAGTAAGGAAATTACATGTGGTGTACCTTTATTTTATTTAGCGTACAGATCAACCGGTCCTTAAAAACTGGTGATGTACCTGTAATTACTTTAAAAGGTTTCCAAGGGTCCCAGATCTGATCTGTGCATAATGAACTATTTTGTGCACAATGTAAAATGTTTAGTGTGTGTGCGTAAAATCACACGATACGGGATGTCCGTAAAGTCATCCTGTACATAACTACCATCGTTTCATAAACTCTCACAGAGTCATCTCACAACTTTTGCTCCCAGTTTTGCAACAGCATGGGTGTGTGATATGCTCGCCATATTTCCTGTTAAAGTCCCATCGCGGCATTGCGACAGCTTCTCGATTCAGATATCAGTCAAGATAATGATTCGAAGGCGTTCTTAAAGGCTGCATACAGTATATAGTATGTAATACACTGTATGTGTGATATCACACAATTATGGAAGATATTTTGTATTGTATACAAAACACTGGGACATGCTGTAATCTGTAAAGAATTGGTATAATGAGGGATTTGTAAGGCAAGGGCACTATTTAAGACTGCTGACTGCTTTGAATTGGAAGTGTGGACTGGAAAGTATGTCGCTCGTCAACCATCACATCAGGCGTTCCTCACCTGTGGGGGGACAAATAACACTGAACAAACACCAGTGCACTTTGACAGGTATAGATAAATAACTCAGTAAGTTTGTTTGCTAACAAGTTCAGCACATGTTTCTGTGTCTGACCTCTGTGTGGCTGTGAAAATGACCCGACGTGCCACATTTGTTACGTTCTTTCACTGTTCACAATACTACAGGACCTGTCAAGAGAGACAGAATGTTATACTCGGAGATGCTGGGGCTTGTGTACAAAAAAAAAAACAGAAAAGAAAAAATTCTTTGGCTCAACTTTAAGGCTTTGACCTTCCTAACTAGTACATCTTTATACACTGTTAGAAAAAAAATAAGTACTTTTGTTTTTCACTTGGAATTGTTAATACAGAGTACAGAAGACTTAGGTATATTACCTCAATGTTGTATACAGTATAAAAGGTACATTTTTGCACCCTTGTAGTTTCGGAGATTGTAGCTAACTCGACAGTTTATTTTTTTCCGTAGTGTGCGTTTTAGACATCGCCTGGTCGAAGTGTTTTCTTAGCTACCTGATTTATATTTATCTACAGTGAACAGCACACTTGAGATAATGCTAAGCGCAGACATGGGCTCCTGCTATTTCCCTGGTGTGTATGTGTTATGGGTTCTGAGAACCACAAATCACACAAAAATGTCAACACTCATTCGCTAGCTGTCCACAGGCTTGTGTGCCTGAGACCAGACCGCAATTCTATCAAAGTGGTAATGTTATTGGGAGTAAACCTGTCATTCATGTACAGTACGTCAGTGTAGATATTCAACAAGAACATAATATCATTTATGACTCCTGGCTGACTTTTATTCATATTAATAACTCCAGAGACTGATTAATATACCTGACATAATGCAATAATATAATATTTTATGTGTGTAATTATAGTGATTTATAGCTATTTATTTCATCACTGTAGGAGACTATAAGCAGACATTAATGCTTTTTCCGGATTTATTATTTTTCATGATGCTTTTTGTTAGGCTAATAAATACAGCTTAAACTGCATCAGTCATGAATATATTCCTGAGAATAAGCGAAGTATCTTGTGTGTGAAGACACCTGACTTCCAGATGTGAATAATCCTATTATGTGTTCGGCTGTTTTTAGACACTTGATATGTTCACATATTTTTCACATGATTTATTTAGGGAGCACATATTTGTGCACATGATGGTGTGTGTGTGTGTGTGTGTGTGTGTAAATGATATTAAAATGTGTATTATGAAACAGTTATAGAAAAATAAGTATGTTTGCAGGACCAAAGGTGTGTGTGTGTTTGTGTGTGTGTGTGTGTGTGCGTGTGTGTGTTTGTGTGTGTTTGTGTGTTTGGGTATTTTTTATAATCTGGTGAGGCCCAAATGTCCCCACAAGGATACGAATACTTGCAGGTTTGACCTTTCATTTAAATGTGATCTAAACAGTTTGGGTTCAGATTAAAGTGTCTTGTGTCAAAGGTCCTTGCAAGGATAGTGGGTGTAAGATATGTGTGTGTGTGTGTGTGTGTGTGTGTTGTTTACCTAAGATTTCAAAAGTCCACTCTTGAAGGGCCAGATGACAAATATTTAAAAAGTTCTTTTGCTTATCTATCTTTGTCTTCTAATCATCATTTCACGGCTTATTATATGGCTTGTGTATTGTGAGTGTCGGTAAAGCAACCGAGAAAGATTAAATCCCATTAAACGTTCTCGTACCCCATCTCTTTGACCAATTATGCCACCTAAGTGGCCTTTATTTGCATCTCAATGGATTAGAAAATCATTGGCATTAGAGTCCAGTGGTAAATTGTTCTGATAAAGCCCTGCTTGGATTTGTCAGTAGTCTAATGAAGTGGAATAAGAGAAGCTGATCGCCGTTTCAGCTCTTTGTATTCCTCAGATGAGATTCTTTGTGCAAACGCATCGTGAGCATCTCTTTTATGTTTTAAATAAGAACCGTGCTTCGAATTTGAACGCTCTCTCATCAAGGTCATTGTAACGTATTTATTTATTTATTTATTTGCTTAGATCTTAATTAGGAACGATCAGAAGGAGGTGTAAAAGTAGATGTGCTGTAGCTGCACTTTCAGACTCACTATTCAGTATTCAGTACGTTTGCGGCAGAAGGGTTCCAGTTTTGTTATTTGGTTATTTGGTGAGCTTAAGGTACGTTAATTATTGAGCTAAGGTGTGGTACGGTTACATAACATGAAGTTTATACAGTGTTAAGTAAATAAGACTAATAATCATATATACAATAAGTGTATATATAACATAATATAGTATATTATAGAACGCTTTATACAGTATATGGGTTTAGGCAGCGATGTCTGAACGAGTCTTTTTTTATTTCTATCATTAATTATGTGTCAAAACTAAATCTTATAAATTTGCAATCTGTAAATCAGCCTAAATGGAAAAAGACCACGTTAATGTCTTAGTTGCAAATTTAGGTACTCTGGGAAAGTATATCACGCTCGTTTTATTCCATGAAAGTGTTTGAGGAGATTAGAGCGAGATTTTACTGCCTCGCGTTCCCTTTGTCTGTGCGAGATTGGTGGCAATTAGGCTCTTTTCCGTTCTTCCTGCTGTAGGCTTAAGCACCTTAGAGCAGGACTTGAAAGGTCATTAGCACTGCTTGCATGCCGAGTTAATTTCGCAGGCATGACAGCTGAGCAGGACAGAAAAAAAGCTGCGTGAAGACTTTGTAACAAGATGAGGCTGTGGGATGCCAAGAGACGGGACAGGGGACGGCTGCTTTAAACATGCAAGTATGGGAAATGAAAAGAAATGATGAAGATGACTGATATGGATAATTAGCAGCAGCTCGGGTTCACAAGCTCGATCTGTTTCCATACACAAGGCTACATACACAATGCTTTTAAAATGTAGACGTGTCCGAACAGCTCGGGGACAAGCAGGATACCGGATCGGATGCCGGCTGCATTTTAAATACCGCCGGAAAGAAATCCAAGGTTTAAAATGAAACTTTTTTCTGCTTGTTTCTCTGTTTTGTTAATCACATGAGGATTCATCTCTTGGCTTACACTTTAAAGAGACTCGCACCTGTTAGTGAGGTTAGTGGTGAAGAGCTCGGTGTCCGACTCAGTCTGAGGTCACGTAGAGGTCACGGAGGGTTCAGAGGAAGGGGGTGCAGGCGGCACACCAGGCTGTTATGCCCCGTTCAAAATGGCTCGAAATGCAAAAATGTGTCTTTTATTAGCACCGTGTCGATCTGGAGAGACATTCCCGAGTCGGAATTCTGACCCGAGGCGATGTTTTCTTTGGATTTTTTTTTTTCCTCAGAAATCCAAATGATGAGATTTTTTTCCACTTCAGCTTTTCACCAGGAAGTTTTGAGTAACATCCTGAAAGCTATCCAATGTGATGACGCAGCTTATTCATTTTTAAATCATATCATTCACAAACTACATGGAAATGTAAAGTGTATTCAGAAGAGTATATATTGCTCCTTGGAGTTTAAGGGATTAATCACACACAGAGGCTTATGCAGGTGATCATCTTATTTTAACTCGGACTTCCCCGGCCTGATTTCACTCCTTATTCCAATAATCGGATTAATTCCCTCCGCCTTTTGTGTCTGCTGAAGACGAAACGAGTTGTTTGTTTTTTGCTTCTGTGAAAGGTTCAATGTCCAGTGAAATGTATACAGACAGCAAGCGCTGAGAGAAATCTGGATCTAATTTGGTGGAGCTTTTCCGTGAACTCTCTGATTGAATCCAGAGGGACGGAACTGTGTGTGTGTGTGTATGTATGTGTGTGTGTGAGAGAGAGAGAAAGAGAGAGAGAGAGAGAGAGAGAGAGAGAGGTGGAATTTTTTGCCAGTATTGAGCCACTGTTCACTGTTGTTTGACCAAACGCTCAAAATGAAGACAGTGTCTGAGTGTAACAACTCTAATCTATCCAAAATCAGCGAACCTCCCTCAGACACCTCCTGCCAAGCCAACAAACTCTGAATAATGCTCCAAGAGACATACAGGAAATGCCTGTGGCTTCCCTTTCTCTCTCTCTCTCTCTCTCTCTCTCTCTCTCTCTCTCTCTCTCTCTCTTTCTCTCTCTCTCTCTCTCCCTCTCACCCCTCTCTCTCTCTCCCTCTCTCTCTCTCAATCTCTAACTTGCAGCTTTGTTCCTTCCTTCTTTACACTTCTTTAACTTCAACTTCGCCTGTCCTTTTCCGTGTACTTTCACTCGTTTATTTTCATGACGTTGTTTTGCCGAACGAAGCTCCATGGTTACATCAGTGTGTTTGGAAAGGTGAAGCAGCGGACCCAGGATGTGCTGCGAGACGGCCGAGAGAGGAGGAAAGCAAATGAAAAGCTTGACTAGCTTGATATGGGTTTATACACACACACACACACACACACACACACACACACGTGAAGTGCTGTTTCAGTACTTATGCACAGCTGGTTTTATTTCCACTTAAACAAGTAAATAAATAAATAAATAATGTTAAAATTGTACAATTGTTGATTAAATAGTGAAATGTTAAACAATCTAAGACAATAGTTCACTAGTAAAATAATTCTTTCATTCCTTTATTCGTTTATTTCTGCATTTGTTTGTTTAATTAGTTTGTTGGTTTTGTAATAAATTGTAAGAGAGATCATACGATACAATCATTGGGATTGCTGTCTTTTCTGCTATTTTTACACCCTTGAAATGTGTGTGTGTGTGTGTGAGTGTGTGTGTGTGTGTGTGTGTGTGTTATACAGCACAGCTATGCTGTTTTCAGTTTGTTTTTCCCCATTGAGAGAATGACTTGCAATGTGTGTGTGTGTGTGTGTTTCCTGCTTGACCCTGACAGAGAGTTCAGCCAGAGGCTAGAGGTTCAGCGTGACAAGCTACGAGATGTTTTTTCCTCTGCCTGCTCTTTTTTTCCAGAGCATTTTCCCTCATTCTCTTTCTCTCAGTACTGGTCTAATAGCAGCCGTGAGTCTGTGTGTGTGTGTGTGTGTGTGAACATGCTCCAGTCCTCACTCTACTGTGCTCGAGTGTAATCGGCCAGAAAATGGAGAAATGTTTTCACTCTGTGCATCTGCCTTTTTTGCACTCCATCTGTCCACAGGTGGTCCAACACTACAACACACACACACACAAACACACACACACAAACACACACACACACACACACACACACACACATGCACACGCACACACACACACACATTCACCAGCATGGGGAGAAATCACCCTATCACACACTCTCTTTTTCTGTCTCTCTCTCATACACACACACACTTTCTGTTTCTCTCTCTCGCTCACTCACTCACACACACACACCACACACACACTTTCTCTCTCTCTCTCTCTCTCAAACACACACACACATACACCACACTGACGATGCTAAGAGTTCATCTGGGAAACTTTTATAGATTTGACATCTAAAATCTAATCTGTGTTATTTCATAGTGTTAAATTCTTCCTTATTATTCTAAAATAGTTTTCTGAACATTGATTCAGGTCATTTGATATAATTAACCTTTGTGGAAATAGAAACTCAAAGGTAAAATCTGTGTGTAAAGGTTGTGTGAAATTGTTTTGTCTTTTATTACCCTGAAAAATGAATCTATTATATAATAAATGCAAATGAAGGCGTTTTTTTAACTGTATTTAATATTATATGAATGCAAATTTTGCATTTCAGTTACAGAAACTGAACCAAAGACATGAAGTTTTCTTGCTGTTAGTGTGTTAATACTGTTCCAGGGATCATGTGGTGGATTGTGGTTTAAACACAGTACACTTGACTAAAATACTGTCTATTACTATTACTAATCCAAGCTCATGCATTTAAGTTAGATATTGAGTAGCTCATCAGACCAGAGACTAGCTACAGGGCTTGAGACCATTCAGCAAACGGACAGATGGTACAGATTTTTATCGATTTTTATTTTATAATCCTTGACTTTTTGAATCGCATGAAAGACGCATGAATAGACAAAGATGTCCGTTTGTTTTTCCGGCATCAGGTTCCGTATAGATGTGCTGAACCGATGAGATGAATTTTCTCACAAGACAAAACCGGTTATACGAAGCGGCACAATGAGACGCATGAAAACATAATCGGTTTGTTTCTGTAATCAAAAAAACTAAAGGTTACTTTCTACCATTTACTTATATCGTTTTCTTATCCAGACATCATAAGTAAGGAATTTTATGTAACTGGACCCACACACACACACACTGGGTACAACAGGAATCGTGTGTCATGTATCTCATGATTAGAATTTATGTTCCAGGGGTTTGTAAGCACCATGTGTCCAGATGGAAAGGTTTTAGAGTAGCCCAGGCCGCCTGCACTCCTTGTCGCTATATGACCTGACTTAAATAAAAACGGATGGCCTGCTGCCTTCATTAATTCAATCAGGTTTCACTCGGAAGAAACGTGGGTCTCAGAGTCACGGAGCAGGAAGGGGCGGGATGTGATGTGATGTGATGTGATGTGATGTGATGTGATGTGATGTGAGATCGATATGGCAGTTTATCTGTCTAGTGCAAGAAATCCCAACACAGAGAGAGTGAGCAAGAGAGATAGAGAGGGTGAGCAATGAGAGCCTCCTACAATCAATGTGCACTTAGTTAGAGACTCCAACTGCATTTATTCACTCAGTTAATCTGGTCTTAGATCTGAGACGAAGGCGAAGTACGCCACCCGAGCCTCACTACAATGTCATTTTCTTATTTGTTTTCTCACAGCCTTGTTAAATTCATTTAATTCAGTAAGATATATTGGGTCCTTTTATAGCATGTAAATTTTTTTTACTGCTTATATGTGATTTACTACATTGCACGGTTTTTTTACGTTTTGCATTTAGCACAAGAGACGGATAACTTCGGTGTTATTTACTTAGTGGTGAATGGCTGAAGAATAATTTCCTTAATATTAATTTGATTTTTAAACATGATTTTGATTAAGAGAAATGGATTCGAGCTGGTGGGTTGCGTAAGGGTCACTGCGAGGTCTCTTAACACAGAAGATAAACCCTGAACATATTGATACGTTTAAAAAGCGAGACATGAAGTAACTGGAATTCAGAGAGGAAATTAAAAGGACACAAGATATCAAGTATAATTAGTCATGTTCGTGTCGTATACTCGATCTCATTGCTTCTGTTTTGGCAGTGTTTAAAACAATTACAGGAAGAAATGTTTTTTTTTCTATCTTTGTAAGGACCTTTCAATGGCATAATAATAATTATTATTGCTGTTTAATTCTGTAAACCTACGTAACAACAAAGGAAAACATTTTTGTGATTCACAACTTTTCACAATTTTCCTGTCAGTGCTTCTGAACTTGCTACGTCATTCTACCATCATAATATTTCTGTATAAAAATGGAAAGAAATCAAAACTCTGATCAGAATCATTATACAACGTCTGACATGGAGGTAAAGATATGTTTAGTTTAGGTATAAAGTGCTATAGTCACCATGTATTGTATAAGGACAGATCCCGAAGCCAGTACCGACTGTTAGAATTGAGACACAGCCAAAGAGATATTTCTGCTGGTGCCTGAGGCTAATGCAGGCTGAACTAGCATACCGGATTTTACATACACACACTCTCTCTCTCTCGCTCTCTCTCTCTCTCTCTCTCTCTCTCTCTCTCTCTGTCTCTGTCTGTCTCTCTCTCTCTCTCTCTCTCTCTCTCTCTCTCTCTCTCTCTCTCTGTCTCTGTCTGTCTCTCTCTCTCTCTCTCTCTCTCTCTCCCTCTCTCTCTCTCACACACACACACATATACACACAGTTTTCCATCATTGTGAAGACCTTTCATAAACATTATGATAAATGTTATATTACACATAAATCTGTGTTTTGTTTTGTTTTTTAATTTATTTTTAAATTTTTTAAATTAGTCAGGACCGGGTGATTGTGAGGACATCTGACCCTAACTTATTATTGTGAGGATATTTAGTCTTTCATAAACAGCTAAATAAGTATAAACACACACACACACATACACACACACACACACACACACACACTTTCTGATATTTGTGAGGATCTTTTAGAGACATAACAGTTACTATTGGGAGATGAAAGCAGAAAGCAGTGAAAGGTCCCCACTAGGTCAAAACTGTCAGATATTCCAATCTTTGTGGGGATTTTGTTTACTCATCAATATTTAAAAACATGTCTCCCAGCCCTATTTTTTTGTAAGGACCGGGTGACTGAAGAGACATTAAATCCTGTTCTATCACTGTGAGGACATTTAGTCCATCACAAACAGCTACTGATATTGTGCTATGTCTTCTTAACCTCTTAGCTGTCTACTATTTCTTGCTTCAATAATGATGCAAACAACCTATTAACAAACCTATTAAAACTGTCGATTTGTTTTATAGTAAGATTTGAAGATCTAGATTTTCTAGGATAAAAATACACTCAACCAAAACACACACACACACACACACACAGAATAATTATGATTATGATATAAGTGAACATGATTTGCTTGGTGTTATACATATCATTCATATAGCAACACATTAATTCACGTCTAGCATGGTGCTAATCATCTTCATAACAAACATCTGATATTAACTAAGTCTCTTTTTAAGCATTTGTATTTTTTTTTAACACTTGACTTTTACTTACTACATTTCGAATGATAAATCTCGATACCTCTTGCGCAGATCAAGCACTTGCTATGTTTTCAAACACTACCTCATTACACACATCACTCTAATCTACATGCTGCCAAGTATACTCTGTATTTATTTACCTTCGGGTAGTTGGAATTTTATTAGAGTTACTTTCATGCTAACTAACATTCGAGAGACTAGTAATAAAGCCTGGCTAATTCCTATTCTTCAGCGTTAGCTAGCTATTAGCATTCTACTACGTTGTATTGTTAGATTTAGTAGCAAATGAGAAATACAACTGTTCATTAGCTTTATCTATTTCCTGAATTCTCAAAGGTTATCTAGGTGCCATTTTTGGTAGAAGTTTTCTTTATGTACACAGTGTCTGCTCTAACATGAATGACAAACACATTTCTGTTTTATTTGTTGGTAAAAGCAGTGCTTTGTGAGTTAATCCGGTGGACGGTGGCTAAGTGAATTTTGTTGCTCTGAGGATCTCTTCACAGCAGCGTAATCTGATCATCTGATCTGTTCAGCCTGAAGCTCATGGTGTGATCAGGTTGCCTTCTTGTCTGCTGATACGGTCTGACCTGTAATGAACCACTTTACACCACTTCAGTATTCTCTTTCTGTCCCCATCAAATTATTGTCTGCTTTGTTTTAGTTGATTTCGTAGTTCCTAGTGAGCTTTACTTAGCTTCTTGGGTGAGAGAGAGTATAAAACTGATGTACAGGATAAAAGAAGGACAAATATTTTCAGTACATATTTGTGTTCATTGTGGGGTAAAGTGAAGATGGGGTCTGAGCACAGGGTCAGCCACAATACAGCTTCCCTGGAGCAGTGAGGGTTAAGAGCCTTGCTCAAGGGTCCAACAGTGGCAGCTTGGCAGTGTTGGGGCCTGAACCCCAATCCTCAACCTCGAGCCTTAACCACTTGAGCCACCACTACCCAGCTGTATATTATTAGCCAGAGGAAACTGTAATAGGAACATTGTTAGCCTTTCTATCATGAATCAAAACAGTGTAGAAATACTTCAGTTTTGAGTTTTTGTATATTTGCATCATTTCAGTTAACCTCTTTTAAGAATCTTGACCCAGTGGATGGTCACTGTTGGGTAGATGGAACGCTCCAGATCAAATCAAATAAAAAAATAAAATAACAGCCATATGGTCAAATGGACACAAAATCTATTTGATGTTATGAAATAATTCTACCTGGCTGCAGGGTCGGTGTTCTAAGATATATTTGTCCACAGTGGTACTTTACTGCCACATTCTGCATTTAATTTTGTATTTTGTTGTTCTTGTCTTGCCCGCAGCCATCGAGACACAGAGCAGTAGTTCGGAGGAACTGGTGCCCAGCCCGCCCTCGCCCCTTCCACCTCCACGCGTCTACAAGCCCTGCTTCGTGTGCCAGGACAAATCCTCTGGGTACCACTATGGCGTCAGCGCCTGCGAGGGATGCAAGGTAAGCCGAACACGAGCATGATCAGTTCTCAAGTACAGGAATGAGCGTTTTGAGCTCAACTGCCTTTTAAATTTTTATGGAAAGGTTTCCTTACTGCTGTGTCACCTATTTGGTGCAAAAAAAAAAACTTTTCCACATTTCAAAGTGAGGATTAAAACCAGACAGGTTGTGCTAGATGTGTTTTCTAACAGTAGATGTGTTTTATTCCTCTTATGCTCTACCACGTCATTTAACTTAGTTTCAAGATGTCCAAAATTTCACATTTGAACACAGTGTCTCAGTCACAGCAAGGTCAAATATCTGAAATTTTAGTTTTATTTTAACAGCTTTCTTTCTGTCTGAAGTATATATAAGGATATTTAAGACATGCAAATGAGTAAAAGAAAGGACTAGGAAACTATGTTGGCAGGGGAGACAGCTTCCTCAGAGTGAAGACTGTGTGTATGGAATGAATACGTGTATGGAAAGGAATATGTGTATGGAAAGAGTTTTAACAGTGAAGGCTGGGATAATGTTTGCTCTAGTCTTTGGCTGATAACATTTTAATATGTTAAAGGTATAGAGAAGAATAGAGTAGAGAGGACTAGGACTGAATGTCCTCTAGTATCTGTAAACTATGTCTATTACTGTCTATCTACTGTGTATCTATCTATCTATCTATCTATCTATCTATCTATCTATCTATCTATCTATCTATCTATCTATCTATCTATCTATCTATCTATTTGTTTGTCTGTCCATCTGTCTGTCTGTCTATCTACACACACACACACACACACACACACACACACACACACACACACACACATACACACTTCTCCCTTGGAGTTAATAAGATTTTGGTTCTAATGTTTGGTTCTTATACATATCTCTATCTACATATCTATATATCATTTGTTAGTCTGTTCTTTGGCCCTGTATGAAGTGTGGAGCTCTAAGCAGATTTAAGTAGTTTTAAGTGATTTTAGACCTGGTGTTGTTTTCATGTTATTACCCTCACTGAGTGTGCAGATAATTCAATCAGATGCTTGTTGTATTTTCCTGCCTTTGGGGAGTTTTTATATATCCATACTGCAGCATGCACCAAGCTGTGTGTGTGTGCAGCTTTCTGAATTATTAAACGATCGGCTTTGTGAGCTGCAGCATGAGCTCATGAACTATAACTTTAGATCTGAGAAATAAGTGTAAAGCAGTCTGTTCATAATGAAGTCTACCGAGTTTTCTACTGTGTGTGTGTGTGTGTGTGTGTGTGTGTGTGCGCGCGTGTGTGTGTGTGCGCGCGTGTGTGTGTTCTAAAATGCTCCCCCACACACACACACAGAGTTAAGAATAGAAACACACAGCAGGAGGATTGTGTGAGTAATTATGGTACAACACTGGTTTCATTGTAAGGATTTCACATCTTTACAACAGGTGCTTTACAGGTTTTTATCCAAACACACTTTAAAGACACCTCAGAGAACTTTGGTGTTTACTTACAACAAAAAACGTCCTGAAGTGATCCCTCAGTGGTCGTGGTCGTTGTGTGTGTGTGTGTGTGTGTGTGTGTGTGTGTGTGTGTGTTTGCACACTGTCATAAAGTATTTTAGGAATGCAGAGACTTACAGTATGAGGTACTGGTTCATTTTCTCTCTCTCTCGCTCTCTCTCTCTCTCTCTCTCTCTCTCTCTCTCTCTCACACACACACACACACACACACACACACACAATCAGCTTTCTGAAAGAGAGAGCAAAGTGAGTTTAGTGACATGAAGTTGCAGCTATATCTGAAATTAAATACACCATCAATGTACCAAACCTGCAGATTATTAGTACACACACACACACACACAAACACACACAAACACACACAAACAAACACACACACTCACACAAACACACACACACACTTTCGCTCCCAATGTGTCCCTATCTCTCTCTTCATTACTCATTAGTCTTTGTCTTGCTTTCTCTCTCTCTCTCTGTCGCTCTCTCATTAGCTCTGTTTTTCTTTCTCTTCTTATCTCTCTCTCTCCTGTCAGTCTTCCTCGCTGTCTCAGACATTTAATGTCTATTTCTGTGTCCCTCTCTTAGTGCATTGCTCCCATATGCTTGGTTGCTCAATACATGTGTCAGCCTGACTGTCTGTCTGTCTGTCTGTCTGACTGTCTATCTGTCTGTCTGTCTGTCTGTCTGTCTGTCTGTCTGTTTGTCTGACTGTCTGTCTGTCTGTCTGTCTGTCTGACTGTCTGTCTGTCTGACTGTCTGTCTGTCTGTCTGTCTGTTTGTCTGACTGTCTGTTTGTCTGACTGTCTGTCTGTTTGTCTGTCTCATTCTTTTCCATTTTTTCTGTGTCCTTTTATATTACTCTGCATTTCCATCCCTCATGCTTCCTTGCTCTCTGTTTTCCTTGTTTCTCTCTCTCTCAGTCAGAGTCTCTCGAGGGAGATAATCCATCTGAGAAAAAAAACCTGTTTGTTTTAGAGAATATGATGAATCCAACGGTGATTAGCGCTCTACACACTTAACACGAGGATGGGAGGGAGTGTGACGGGGAGGGATGGGGAGGGATGGTGGGATGAAGCATAAGAGGGAGGGAGTGAGGAGATAAAAATAGCTGAAATCATGCTGGATTGACATTTGATTTCAGCAACAGTGACTTGACAGGATTAGAACGGGGATTATACGTCCTTCCTGTGTCCTTTGTCTGTGCCGTATTCGTAGCTATGTGCAGACTGGTGCTAGGGGCAGATGCCTTTTTTCCTGTTCAGAGAGAAAGAGAAAAAGAGACTAAGAGTGTGTGTGTGTGTGTGTGTGTGTGTGAGTTTTGAAGGATCATATCAGGAAGCACTTAACCTTGCATCATGCTAGATGACACGCTGTCATGAGTCATTATGACGCTGTATGTCCAGTGATATAGTAGCTCTCATGACAGCAGCACTGACTCCTGGCATGTATTTTAGTCAGTATGTTATTATTATAGATCTTTATTGTATGTGTATATCTTATAGTATGTATATTTAGTGTCATTTCTCAGAACTACCTGACAATGTAGTAAGTAGTGCTGTAACTCCCCAGATCATTAAAAATGTCTTATTTTATAAAAACTTACATAACAGAGGACTTGTCACGATAATTGTCATGTTGTTACATATTATGGCTCTATGCTCATTATAACTAGAGTACAGTTCTGACACGTGACATACGTAATGGTTATAGGTCATTATTTCATTAATCATAATTACTATTAATAGTAAGATGGCGGTGATGAGAATTCATTACAGCGTTTGCTTACAACATTGTATCTATAGTAACAGATAATTAACAACGATTTATTTCCATGTAATGTATGCCTAATAATAACCCATTCATTTATTTTTTGAATTGCTTGTTCACCCCATCACAGGACACAATCACACACACACACACACACACACACACACACACACACACAACAGACAGATTAGATATGGCACAGGGAGAACATACAAGTGCTGAAGAAACATATGATTGCAATTTTCAATACAAAATGGTAGAAAGAAACAAACTAATTTTAGTAAAGCACAAAACAGGTGAACACATTAAGGTAACAAACCAATTACAGCAGAGGACTGAGACTAAAAGAAAGTAAATTAAAACAAAATATAACCACAGCACAACTGAGTGGATGTTTCTTACTCACTAGTTTAAGTGTTTATTATTCGGTTGTAAATTTCACACTGACGATTGCTCTAATATCCTAATATTTATCTTTAAGCTTGCGACTTGCCCATCTCAAGTCAAGTCTAGAACTCGGCGAGCTTTTATTGTCATTTTAAACACATATATATCTGAGGCAGTATATAGTGAAATAAGACAACGTTTCTTCAAGACCATGATGCTACATACAGTAGAACAACACTAAGAGCTAAGCTAAGAGCACAAAGTTGTCCAAGCTGCATAAAGTGATTGTGTGCAACCCAGTGCAAACAGTGAGAGAGAAAACACAATACAATACAAAACACTACAGGACAAATACACAAAATAGCGCCGAACAGTGTGCATTCTTTATATCATACAGTATATTCTGCAATAATAGAGGAATCTGAACAAAGAGGGTTTTAGTAAACATCAGAGGTGGGAGTAAGTCACACGTGTGCAAGTCACAAGTAAGTCTCAAGTCATGAATGTCAAGTCAAAGTCAAGTCGAGTCTTTTTTAATAATTGTCAAGCAAGTCTCAAGTCTCAAATTTGCAACTTAAGTCGGACTCGAGTCAAGTCATATGACTCGAGTCCCCATCTCTGGTAAACATATATACACCTGCTTCACGTACAGGATACGCTTGCTCTCTGGATACAATCCAGTTCAAATTTTACTGCAGTACGACATGCAGTAAATTGCTTTATATTACAGTCAAATGGAATAAAAATAGAAATAGAATAGAATAGAATAGTCCAAATGGAATTTAAAGTAAAAATAAAATAAAACGGTCAGGTGCATGCTTGGACATTAGGGGACGTTCCTGCAGTGTGTTCTGTTCATTTTGTCACATTGTTTGTGTTGTTTTCATGTGTCGGGTTTCTCGCCTGTTTTAACCTCACCCTAATTACCCTGCCTATTTATTCCCTCCACATTGCCTGTTGCGTTGCTGAGTCCTTGTTGTTGGTTCGTCTTTGTTTCGGTTTTGTTTGTTGTGTTGTGTTCAAAGTTACCCTCGCACTTGGGTCTGGTTTTATCCTCGCTGTGACAACGGCCGCTTGTGACAAAAAAATTTTATTAGTTGTACAGAACAGAGGAAAAAAAATACTGCAGATAGAGTTATGGATTCTCTGTAACAAGCAATTAGTAATTTGTCTTATTATCTTGAAGTGTGAGTCGTGAGAATGACTTATTACCACCATATCTTACTCACCATAACTAGCTTGGTTGTTGAACACTGATTGTAACTATTAACAGATTAAAAAAGAAGTAGGATATTTTCTGCCTTTATACAACAAAACCTAAACTGCTGGAGTCTAAGAGGAACAAACACTTCAAGACTATTCATTGATGCTCTATCGTTGATTATTTTCCTATAACAGCAACACCCACATCAGGTTTTATTCCTTTCAGGGGTCATACAGTATATTCGCTCTGCCTGTCCAAACTGTTGTTTTAAAGTCATCGTAGCGTCTCGTATAAATTCCTTTTCCTAATAGTCCGACCAGTTTTGTTCATTAAATATTTCTGATCCTTCGTTCTCTGCTTGAACGCTTTACAGAGGCATAAAAACACAAACACAGTCTGAGCAGATGGGTTTACATGCTGGTGTTTGTTTATGGTGCTTTTATTCCCTGTGTCTGAGGAGCAGCATTAGCATGGTTTGACGTGACCCTTTGTTTGATATAGACTCAGACGTCTGATTAGAATTGGTAAAATGGCATGGAAGCATATGGGCCACCAGAAGAGCATGCATATGCATCCGAGGCAGTGTGGAAAGGACACGCAGTCTCGAAACGAAGCCAAAACCGGGCTCTAAGGACGAGGTAGTCTGCTTGCTTTGTGACTCAAAGCCAAAATCCTTTTTGACATTGGGATCTTTCTGGCGTTCGTCCTCTATCTTCGTATTCTGTTTAATCTTCCGCTGTTCCTCGGGAAAGAATCAAATCCTTCAAGGACGTATCATAAAACAAACAAGAAAATAAATGCACTGTATTTGCTGTAAGTTAGTTGTTTTTAAAGATTGGCACTTTTTTCATTTTGTCACATGCCGTGATGCTGGAATATAAATAAAGGAATAAAATACTGCATATTTAACGTGTTGCACTAAAATTCTTTATTATGATGGATTATAATGGATTATAGGGTTTGATTTACATCAGTTGATTACAAATCAATGTAATTGGGTGATTAGTAAAAAACTGACTCTACCATTCTGACTATCACCAACTCATCAGCTAGGGTCATTTATTACTACACACATCTACTAGTATGTTTTGGACAGTTGTACGAAACTGGAGGACTCAGAGGAAAGTCAGACAGACACAGGAACTTGAAAAAACCAAGTGCTTATTCTCAGGATCGAACCAGAAACCCTGGAGTGGCAGCAACACGGCTCGCTATACCACCATGCAGCTGAATATAGAAATGTTCGTTGTTTACAGTATTTGGTTTGTTGCGATTTAGATTCACTTCATAAATTAAAATTCAGTGTAGGGTTCAGGACGTTTACAGCATTATTAAAACATTACTTTGTGATTTCACTACATTTCATGAGATTATTAAAATACTACAGTTGTGTCACAAATTCTCCTCCATGTTCTATTTATTTCATTTCTTTTTGGGTTTGCTTCTGCTTCTGTCCTGTGAGAATGAGGTTCCCTTCTGAGTTTGGTTCCTCTGAAGGTTTCTTCCTCATATCATCTCAGGGAGTTTTTCCTTACCACCATCACCTCCAGGTTGCTCATTATGGATAGATGTTAGAGATATATAGTATTTTAAATTTTAAATGTATATTTTGACTAATTTTTAACCTTGTATGTATTCATTTATTTATTTTTGTTCTTATTTTTATTATTATTTATTTATTTATTTATTTATTTACTTTCTGTTTCTATACTGTAAATCTGCTTTGAGACGGTGTGAAACAAATAAATTGAATTAAATTAAAATTGACAAAAGCTCGAAGAATTGACATAAATCAGATGTGTACAGTGGTTCCACATTGTTGAATTGAGTAACATGAATACTTCCAACATTTCCAACAGTGTGTTTTAAAATCCCTGAATAAAACCATACTCACACCTAAGCTTTTAATTCTACAGCAATTTTGCCAATTTTATTTTATTATTTTTTTCTATAGCAAATTTCATTTGATTGCCTTATTATTGACTTTTATTTTAAATTGATTCTATTTTTTGACTATTTTTATCTGACTTAGGGCAGCCTAGTACATAATTTTATGTACATTCCTATATTCCTATTTTTCAGGGTCTAATTTAACTGTTACCTTTAATTTCACTTTTTTTTTGTTTGTCGATTTCAACCATCTTTTTCATTTATCTCAAGCCAAACAGTTGTTAAATGGAATTGTGCATTGTTAGCATTGCATTGTGTTTTGTGACTTGACCCTCATTTGTTCTTCTGTGATTACGGATATTCTTGGGATGACCCTGGCTGTCTGTGCGATGCTATACACGACATTATGGATGGATGGTCCTCCATTACACCTAAGTGTTTTTTTCTTCTGCCTTGGATGTATTTTTATCAACTTTTCTCTGGTGCTCTGGAAAGTGCAGTAAATCAGAATGATCAGGCACATGGCATTGGGATGGATAGACTTCACCAAATGGATGGATTTCAGAACCAGATTGAAAAGCGCTCTCTTAATACACAACACATTTGCTTTGTTTCTCAGGGGACAAAGGATAACCCTGACATTAGCTCATAGATAAGAGTAATCTCTTCTTTTCTGAATGTACAATCCCACAGCTCTGCTCTATACAACAGTCCAGATGGAAGCTGTCATCACGCCCACCTTCTGACAAAGAGCAGAAATACAACATTTTCCTCCCACAAGTTTATTCCTCTTGTCCTCACTTGTCCTTGTTGAGAGACTGATCAGACTGATGGTCCATTGTTTATTAACTTTTTTAACTTATATCTATACAAGACATACTCCAAAATTAAAAAAACAGTGCTCAAGAATCATATGATTGCGATTGTGAAGACAAAACAGTAGAAAGAAACAAACCGCTTCAAATGAAACACAATTAAGGTAACAAACTAATTATAAAACACAGGGCTGATTGGATGTTTCTTACTCACTACTGTAGTTTTAAGTATTTATTGGTTAGTTGTTCATTTCACTCTGATAATGACTATTCTAATATGCTAATATTCAAGACTTCTGTCTCAGAAGAACGAATGAAGCTCTATATCCTTAACTCGTGTTTGCGGCTTGCCGAGCTGCTTCACGTACAGGATTCGCTCGCTCGCTGTATTTCAACACCACCGCGTGGGATCATAACTTTCCCTGAGATGGGTTTTAATACCTTTATTTACTCTTTGCTGTCTGAGTGTAGTGCTATAACAATGAGATACAGCTACAACCTCTGCTACTTCTCCTGCTGCTGCTGCTTAGAAAGCGGAAGAGAGAAAGGACAGATAGAGCTATTTAGAACGAGACGACGTAAAGCGAGAGGACAGGCAGGGGGAAAGTGAGAAAAGGCAGAAGCAAAGAGTGATATTAGCCTTGCTGAGTGTATTTTCACTGCCTATTGTAGTAATTTCTGCAAACTGCTAACACACAGTCTGTTAATGTGATTTGTCAACAACGTGAAAGCAGTGCGATGTTTTCACGAGAGAGACCAAATGGAGCCTCTCATCTCATCTCATCTCATCTCATCTCATGAGAGACAACACAGAGGGCAGGGATTTGATTGTATAGCTCATGTCTTTATTCTTCAGCTCTCTTTTGTGTCTTTTGTTACACTTTTATGTAGAATTATTTAGAAGGCAGTCATTCTTAGATATTATGCATTTTGTGCATTATGTATTATGGGATGTTTATGTAGAGGAAGACGTCAGATCGAGGTACGTCGTTTTTATATTCCGAATCCGACGTCGAAGGCGTCAAGGGCGACGAGGGCAAGGCAGAGCAGATGATCGGTGTCAAATCGGTATCAAGGAGTGACAGGTCTGAATGAAATGTAGATCAAATGCAGCTCCTGTCAGGTTTTAAATCAAGGAGGACACAGGGAGGGTGAAGGGAATGCCAATCTGTTTTTGGTGCACGCACAATATCATTTAGATCATGCACTTGAAATGTAATGATGCTGCTCTGATTATCATTACAAAAACGTGGCTGATGACACAGTCTGTAAAGCCCCAGAGGGAAGGTTATGTATTGGAGGGTTTGTGTTTGATGGTGTGACACAAATCAGATCTTCACTTGCATACTGAATGCCAGCATGATTCATAAGGTAGCCAAGGTTTTTTTTCACACCCCCCACAAGCCCTTTTTAAATTGCATCAAACTTTTAAAAGTGGTATCAGGTAGCCACAGGCTCAGGGTAGAAGGCAGACATTGATGATGTGTTGCTCTGTTGTTTCCTGACGTTCCTCGTGTCAGACTCGTGTCAGTAGTATAAAAACACGGACCAACAAAAGCTGGCAGTGTTTCAGATATATTTTTTCTTTTCAAAAGCATGATTTCAGAAGCTTCTAGTCTGGTTTCGCCATCCTCCCGTTTCACATGGAAAGTCTCTCGTGACTGTGATTGACAGCTAAAGACTTTGAGGTCTGTCACTGATCCACATTGGCTAGATGTAATGATAAAGGGGTCAAGACCTGTATGGACCCTGTTCTTAGACTGGTCTAGATTTTCTTGCCAGGACATTAGGGTTGCCAAGTCTTAGCTACATTTTCATCCCAACAAAATTTCAGCAACCACACAAAAAGACCTAAAACTAGCCCATAATTTAAAAAAAATGTAAAAGGGAGATTTCTTTCTTCTTTCGTTTTCTCAGTCCTTGCACGGGGAGCAAGGCCACCATTATGTGCACATAATCCATCTTTCTTTGCAATCTTTAAAAAAGTAACGGTTCTCTATATAGTATAACTATCTGCACCTAAACTTTCCCTTTTGTTTCTGGAAATTGATTTGATTTCGTTCTTATTTATTTGTTTTAAATCAAAATTTTGATGTACGCAGAATATTTAGTTCCAAATGTAGGTCTTTTTGTCCTAGATTTGACCTACATTTGGAGATCACGACCCACAACCCTGCCAACCCTACCAGGCACTCAGGGGAAGGCAACCAGAGCAATAGGAATACAAAACACCATCCCATGAGAACTTCTTCAAAGTTTGTCCATCTGAGGGAGAGTCTGTTTTGCAAAGAAAAAGCCCCAGGAAAAGAGTGGAAACAAAGAGAGCAACAAGCATGATCATGAGAGAAAGAAATTCAGAGAAAGGCAACAGAGGTGAAGAATAATCGAGGGTCTCTTGTTTGTCTTGTTGGGCTGCTGAAAAGACCAGGTTTTTCTTCAAAAACCCAGTTATCTTCTGGGATTTCATGTTTGAAATGAAAGGACAAAGGGCGCTTTTGTGTGCACCGTGACTCCTTTTTTTTATTCCTCAAGCAGTTCTTTACTCCAGTTTTTCAGCTCCACCTGGTCTTCACCTCTTCCGTGTTCGACAGTGAAAGGCACAAAGGCCGACAGCGACATCCTTCCCTCTTGTTCTATTCTGCTCAGCTAGCCGTAACCTGATACAACATTCCTCCTCCTTCGTCTCTCCCATCACCTTACTCCAGAACTCTACAGGTGTAATTAATATCCGAGTTGCAGCCATCTCTTTCGCTTTCTCTCCAGGGTCTCCGGTGTCCTCTCTGCTTTCGGCCGCCATGATAAGATGTCTGCACGATTAAGAGTGAAAACTGATCCCGTACTGAATGCTCAGGCAATACAAAGAACCACTAGCGAGGGGGTGGTGGTAGATAGGGGGTGTGACGAGTAAATAATTGATTGGCAGCACTTTAGTTTTTTTAATCCGTAAATGAGAAGCCCAGCAATGCTTTAGCCCTTTTGTGTCACCCAATCCTGCCCCATTAAAATAACAAGATGAAAGATAATGATCCTAGTTAAGATGCTGTTTACATGGGAGAGTAAGAGAGAGAGAGAGAGAAAGTGAGGAGGGGGCAGGTTGCTCTCCACCCCAAGATGATGGTAGGTTCTCAGAAGAAGATCTAGACTAAGCCTGGTTGACGTTGATCGGCGCTTATCTGTATCACTACAATGAGCTGGACTCTCATCAAAGACGCGCACATGAACAGGCCACTGCTATCTTGTCCATTAATCTACTCCGTTTACATGCCACCTGGTCTGTCGTCCAAGAACAAAACAGGCCACAGTCGAACAACCCGGGAAATATCAAAGCATCAGCACCTCTGGGTTACTTTAAACACAGGTAACTCTCAATCAGAGAGGCAGACAGAGGCACCGAAACCAGGAGTACAGAGAGAAAGCCAAAGGTTTTAAATGTTTTTATTCATGGTACAATTGGTATGAGGTGGAAATACATCCTGAATGGGACACCAGTCCATCACAGCGCACCATGAACAAGCACAATTTGGAGTTGCCAGTCAACCGACTAGCATGTTTTGAGGATGTGGGAGGAAACTAGAGACCCCAGAACAAACCCAGATAGAAACCAGAGATCAGGATAGAACCGGGGAAACCTTCTGTTCCATTGTACTGCCAGTACAGATACAGTACAGTCCAAAAGTTTGTGTCCGGTGTGTGCTTTCTGTCTTTCATGACACTTTTTAAGATTTCCAATTTATCAAGAAAAATAAAAAATAAAGCTAAATTGAATTATTGATAAACACATAATGTTTACACAACATAATTACAATTCATTTTGAATTTCTTTTAGTCTAATTTAAGTCTAATTTATTTATTTACTTATTTAGTCTTTGATTTATAGCACTTTAAAAAGAGAAAAGTAAAATAAATTGATGTCAGATTAAAATAATTTCAAAATGTATTGTACTTATTATATATTCCATAACATTAAATGCATACATACAATAAATAAACAATAATTTATTTTATTTTTCAATTATTTTTTGATAAATTTTGAAGTCAAAAAGACATGCTAGTTGGATCAAAGCTTTAAACCCTAAGGTGTACACAAATGTATGTTTCAAGGGGATCAAGTCAGCGTGTCTTGTGACCGTTGTGGTCACTCAGATGGGGGTCTCTGGTGATACATCACTGCTGTAGCCTTGGGCAGGGCAGGCAGTCTGAACACAATAAGCATCTGCTATCCAAAACCCTTTCTCATCTTCATCCATCAGAGGACGAGCGATGCGTAGGAAGCTGAGATCACCGTGAATAAAGTCGTCTATTAGCTGAATGAAGGGTACTTCATAAACCGGCCGGCTTGACCTCAGAGAGGTCACGTGATGTCAATCGAGGAACGCCACCTGCAGAAGCTAAAGGCTCTAGAGTTTGCTATTTCTGCTCTTCTCTCAAATCCATTAACCATGCATTCTGCTTAGCCTCTAATGAAAGCATAAGATCCCATCAGTCACACAGAGTGCAAGGCAAATGGAAATTCAGTCTTCCTCAGGAAAGACATACATATATGCTTCGGCGAGTGTGTGCATGCACCCGCACATGACTAATCGTCAACGATGCCCTCGGTGGAGCAATAACATATTAATATTCACTATAAAACCATTAAGGATTTTTTAAAACGTCCTCTTCCAAGGAAACCACTGTCATTTTTGTGTTTCTGTGCCAGTCAGATGGATCGAGGCAGAAAAACGTAATATTCATTCTGAGGAAATCAGTGAACCTTGTTTATTCAGTTTATACCACTATTTGTAATGGAAATCTGCAACCTATCATCTTTTACATTTGTTTGGTTTTATATTTTGAATGACTTTTCTACAATGTGATATAACGTTCCTATAAAAAGGTTCATCGGTTAGACAATCTGGATTAGTTTGCATTCTTGCACTGATATTAAATCAGGAAGACTAAAAACAGCCTCACAGTAAATAAATCAGGAAAACAGATGGCTGTGTTAAATACAGTGCCTTCTCTAAGCAGTTCTGTTAACTCTTCAGCACAGGGCTTGATTGTCACCTAGCAGAAATTCTCATGAAGCGAGAAGTTGCTTTAATTACATGGACATTGTTGATTTGCTTAGAATGACAAAAAAGTCATTGTTAAAAATATTTGTGTAAATACAGTCGAACAGTACTTGTTGCATTCTAAGGTTTCTTCTTTACGATTATGATTCATCAAAAGCTATAAAATTGTATATATATATACAATACTTTAAAGTGAGACACATTATGTGGTGAGTTGTTTGGAATATACTCTCTCACTCACTCATTTTCTACCGTTTACCCGAACTACCTCGGGTCACGGGGAGCCTTTGCCTATCTCAGGCGTCATCGGGCATCAAGGCAGGATACACCCTGGACAGAGTGCCAACCCATCGCAGGGCACACACACTCTCATTCACTCACACAATCACACACTACGGACAATTTTCCAGAGATACCAATCAACCTACCATGCATGTCTTTGGACCGGGGGAGGAAACCGGAGCACCCGGAGGAAACCCCCGAGGCACAGGGAGAACATGCAAACTCCACACACACAAGGCGGAGGCGGGAATCGAACCCCCAACCCTGGAGGTGTGAGGCAAACGTGCAAACCACTAAGCCACCGTGCCCCCTTGTTTGGAATATACTGTATAATCAAACCAGCACCTAATGAGTGTATTTTAAGCAGATTCTAAGACGTGCACTAATATCACACTGTAGATTTAGGATTCAAACACTCACACTGACTCATTTATACACTGATTGTCACTCGACATATTTTTTAAATGATACTTTTGTTAATTGATAAAAAATATAATATTTACATGTCTACTTTTGAAAGCATTCCTACTTACAGCATTACATCTGATTAAAACATTTTTAGACACACACACACACACACACACACACACATATATGTGACCAGGCAGTAACTAAGGATACACTAAAAATGTTTGAGGTATTTCTTTGTTCTGTGAGCTGCATAATCTGATGGCTTTCTTGAATAAAAAAAACTGTCACTTGTGCTGCTCTTTGGTGGCATCTCACAGGATCCCAGTCCCAACAAAAACTCTTCAACCCTGGTTCATTTGGAAAAACAGAAGAAATTAAAAGTATATTAATTACTGGATTTTCTAATACTGGATATACTCTCTCCCTCTTTCTTGCTCTCTCTCTTTTTCTCTTTCTCTCTCTCTCTCTCTCTCTTTGGCTCTCAGGGTTTCTTCCGCAGGAGCATCCAGAAGAACATGGTGTACACATGTCACAGGGACAAGAACTGCATTATCAACAAGGTGACGAGGAACCGCTGTCAGTACTGCCGTCTGCAGAAGTGCTTTGCTGTTGGAATGTCTAAAGAGTGTGAGTGCTTTTAGAATCTTGAAACTTTTAGCATGTGAAATGTCTGAAGAGACTACTGCAAATATGAGCTGTAACTGGATATGACATCATACACAGGCATTTTTTTTATCCACACATTATGGCTTACGACTTGCTTGCACTGTTGTTGCAATGGCATTGTATAAAACAGGATAGTGTGACAATGCTATAATCAGTGCGACAATGCTATAATCAGTGCTTCCTCCATTTTGGGTTTTCGGAAGTGGTCACTCTGCGATGTGTCAATTATTTGTTGCTTTGCCAAGTTTGAGTAAAATGCAAAACTTCTCCAGCATTCACATGCACATGCAAAAATGTGTAGTGAGACATTAAGGAGCCTGCGGTGTGTCCCTGAATGCACCCCAGACAAAAAAAAAAGAGAATTTCAGCATGTAGAGTCAAGATGAGCTTGTGAGTGTTGTGTTGAATTTCCTTGCTTTAGAACTGCGCTCATGAGTACACTATATAATGCCAATATGTTGGCACAGAAAAGCTTCGGCAAGAAATGCAGCATTGCCTGGAACATACAGCAAAGCATTAGCATCAACATCTTTATTTATTTATTTATTTTTTGGAAATTCAGCAAAATTCCAAGAGCAAAAGGATGACAATTAAAAAAGCAGCACACACACACACACCCACACACGCAGACAGGAATACACACAGTATCATTTATTCTTTTTACTATGTTTTTCCTGTGCCAATACTTCAACTTTTCGATTTTTGCCATGCATAGAAACTTTTTTGCTATATTCAGGCATTTTTCAGAAGTGTGTAGAACGTTTGCATAGAATCAAGTGAACGAAAGCGAACGGTGCTACTGTCATTGTGCCGTTTTCCTTTTTAAAGATAACATCAGTATCAGCAGTTTTCTGAATGTGGAAATGGCATTTGGAAGATAAAACTCTAGATACCTTGCAGATATGTCGTATTTTTTTGCGTTTAAAGCATTTTCATACTCCACTGATAACTGACTTCCTGCCACTTGAATCTTGATGCTTTCTTCTGGATGCACCAGCTCCTTTAATTTAATAAATATTTTTTTCCGACCTGCTTCATCAGACAGCACAAAGGAAATTGGAAAAAAACATGATTAACACTACCATGGCACATCAGGACACCGTAGATTCACCCGTTGCTCTTATAGTACCCTTGAAATAGGGCACTTGGGCTGCTGAACGCATCATTGCGTCGTCTGCGTCCTCGCGCTCTTGTCGCCTTGTTCTCACAGATCGGAGTGCTTTGCATTTCACACTTTATTGAAGCAGGTTGATTGCATCAGCGTTTATGGCTCCTGGTCCACTTCATGCTCCATTTACCATGAGAGAAGAGGTGATTCTTTCCCGCACACATTTCTGGGACAAAAGAACAATCCAGGTGGTGATTTCTAAAAGATTCATCCCGCTCTTCTTTCTTTATTCTTATTATAAATAAAGGGTGAAGCTGTTGTGCTGTCAGGGAACTCAAAAAGTTTATGATGTCAGGGATCCTACAGGTATGAAATTTATTTAAATTAAGGAAAGCGTAGTAAAATTTTTGATATGCTAATCATTTATATAGTCTGATCAAATGCTTATAGTAATTTGTCCACTTGGGAAAACTTTCATATAGAGACGTTATGACATTTAATTCTACAGTATAGCAATGAAATTTATAGACTTTCCTGAACTGATGTACCGTATGTTTGTCTCTTAGACGAATCTGAATCACAAGTAAAATAAAAGCATTTTAAATTCTGATTAAAAACAAAAGGTAGAAAGGACCCGATCAAAACATGACATTTACTATATGAGGAAAATCATATGAAGAAGTCACAATGAGCTAGCAAACGTTGCTGTTTGTTAAACTGCTGATTTACCCAAGATAAATACTAGGTAAATAAAATCATACCACATTGTAGAATATTTATCAATCGTTTCTTCAAATTGTCCATAAGAATGTAAATGAAAACAATTCTTGAAACCGAAAGCTCAGAAATTTGTGCCAATTTTGAAAAGAAATCGATTCGATTTTTTTTTAACTGACGAAATGAAAATTCTTGAAAGGAAGCTAAGAAATTTGTACCTTGTTGTATGACTTAATAGTCGGAGATACAATAGTTAGAGACAAGCAAGGGGAAAAAAGTGAAATGTATAAAAATCCTGTCAATTTAGCCAAGTGTCACCACACATCTCATGGGAAGCTAAAATAGGTAACATTATTATTAGCCTAAGCAGCCTTAAGGAAGATGTCAGCATCTGGCAGTCACCTGGTGAGATTCACTCCTCTGGGTGATGCTGGAGAATCATTAGGATACAACGGCAGCTGTAGCTCTCTCTCTCTCTCTCTCTCTCTCTCTCACACACACACACACACATACTCTCTCATAGAAAAATGCAGTCACATACACCCTAGCTCAGGTTTTTCAGAACTTTGAGGCCAGGGACAAGAAGACAGACAGAGAAAGAGAGAGAGATAGAGAGAGAGAGAGAGAGAGAGAGAGAGAAAGAGAGAGAGAGAGATGAATTCTGTATTTAGATCCCTGGAGAGAGCATGACATAGGCCTACTTATGGTAGTGTTTCTCTCCTCATGCACGTTCACCAATCATGATCCGCTTCCCTCATCCACACATTCATTCTGCGCAGGAATGATGTCCATGGCTCTCACACACTTCTGCTCAGTCTGTCACCACTTTACTGCCAGTGTGTGTTTGTGAAAAAAGCATGGGAGAAATATTGTGTTTATTTCCCGGGGCATCTGTCGCAATGGTGGGTCGCATGCTGCACAGATGGCCAGCCTGGATGGGAACATGATCGACGTATGCCGTTAACATAAGCACCCTTTTTTTACACCACACACACACACACACACACACACACACACACACACACACACACACACACACACAGCTAAAAATCAAGAGAAAAAGACTGAAGCTGGGATGGGTGGTAGGCCATTAAGCCATTAAATAAATGAATATAATAAACACATGGGGAATCTAAAACATATGCTTAAAAAGATAGAGGAAAATAAATGATTCTCTCACAGTAATTAATTCATCCATCATTCAGTTTGTAATTAGTGTCACTGTATAATACAGACTAGACAACATGACTAGACATTTAAAAAAAATAAATATATATATATATATATATATATATATATATATATATATATATATATATATATATATATATAATAGAGCATTGTTGAATTCTCAGATCTGATTGGTCAGAAGGTTTTGTTGAATTTTCTAGAACAGCAGCGCTGACATTGTTCCATGTTTAAGGCAAAATCACAGGTTTCTATTAATGCCTCTTTTCTATTAATGCTCTTTTTCCAGCACCTTATTGTTTCTGTACTAACAAGTTATACAAATAGGTAGCATTTTTTGGAAGGAGTCTCCAGTTTCAGCGCTTTATATCTCTCATATTTAAATTTGTTACTGTGGAGGACTTTGTGCTTTACATGACAAGCTGCATTTGTCTTGTTTTAACTTATTAAAAAAAGAGAGAGAAATTAAAGCCAGAGAATAAAGAACAGCTGGTGAAAGAATGATTATTTATTGCTGCTGTAACATCTGTGATCCAGGAACTAGCATTTTGCTGCACAGATTTTCCAAAACACAACTGCATGTATATATGATATAAACAAATAAAACATATAATGTCACTTTAATAAACCGAAAGCGTAAATGCGTGTTCTATCCGTAACCGAGTCCTTAAAACTAATATTAATGTACCACTTTAATAGCAATAACTGCAACCAAACATTTCCTTTTTATTTATTAGTTGTGAAGTATTTTAAATCAAATCGTTAATTATCAACTGATCAGACTTTTAGACTAGAAGAACAGAATAAGGAAGCACATACAGCACATTAACATAGCGCTTAATTAATGCTTTCATCCTTTTCTCACGCTGTCACATTTAAGTGCGCTCAGTTGTTCAAGAGGTGCTCTGAAATAAAACCCAAGCCCCTGAGCCCCTCTCACAGCCACTTGCTTTTTATTTGTGTGTGTTAAGTACTGCTCGATAAAAGAGGCGGTTAAGCTGATGATAGCTGCTAGATTGAGCAGAAAGAAAAGGCACATTAGGAGTACATTTAGTCTGAGAGGGAGAGACACTCCCACAGGTGGGATCCTCAGCTGGATTTATTCCCTCTTGCGGAGAAGAGTATTAAATGTCATTTATTTAATGGTGTTCTGTCCTTTGCATGATAAAGTGAAGCTCTGGCTGGAAAACAGAGTGGGCGCTTATTGGCCAGAAGACAGAACAATCGGATCTGAATCGTATTTGCTTCTGTCAAGGAAGATTTATCAGAATATGGAATAGTGTGAAAAAAATATCTGTGTGATGCTTCTCAAGTTTCACTACAGTAATGTGAACAACTTCTCGACTGACTGCAGGCTGGAAAAAAAGGAAGCCTGACTTGTCTTGTTCGGAAAGGTGCTCGCTGTACTGTACCTGTCTCACTGGGTAATATTTTAAATAAAACCCAACCTCAGAAGGCGTTGCATCATGGATTCCATTAAAACACAAAGAAAAAGCTTCTCGTCACACTAAAGCCACACTCAGGAGCTATTTTTATGTTCTGCAGTACGACAAGCATATATTCACATCCACCTATATACAGTACATTATATTATATACAGTGAAAACACCATAGAGACAGTACACCAGTACACAGGGGCTCCATCCCGTTGGTGGAATGGAAATCAAGTAGAAACAAATGAATTATTTTATTGCAGCAAGTCTGATATAAAATATGTCAGGACACTGAATTCAGTGTGAGATGTTTTTCCTTCTGTTGGGATAAACTTACACTGAATTTTAGTAGCTACACCTTTAAATATTAGAATATTAGAACATCTCAGAGAGCAGAAATGGGTTTGATATCACTGTTTACTTTGGAGATTTAATTTTTTGGAATTTGATTAAAAAAAAACAGACATTTTAAATACATAAATACTGAGTGTCAGCTTTCATATGAGCCCTTAACGACCACTGTGAAGTCTGGCATTACAAATACACTTCTGAAGATAGACACAGGGCAAAACAGGAAGAAATACCATTTTTTGGCCTCTGGGTAAAATAGTTGAAGGAGTAAAATAACATGTGGGTAGCTCAGTGGACTCAGTGGGTAGCTCAGTGGGTGTTGGACTACAGCTCAGAAGGTTGTGAGTTCAAACCCCAGGTCCAACATGCTGCCACTTCCAACATGCTGGTCTTCTGAATGAGACCCTTAACCCTCATTTGTATAAAATGAGATAAAGCTGCTGAATGCCATAAATATAACCTTTAAATATTGTTGATATCAGAGATGCAAATATGCACAGAATATCTAATATAAAATTAATAGGACTGCGGTAATAATTCAATATGTAATCATTTTCATAAACTATTTAGTAGGCATAATAATAAATAAACTTGCTAATTTAATTTAAACAGCTTCTTCTAATTTAATACCTTCCCTTCGGTTGTACTAATTTGCTCAGTCAGTTGTGGTACAAGTGGTAAGCATCTTGGAAAACACCAGCATGATTGTAGCCCTCTGTAAATGTCGTTTCTTGCCGTTTTATAAAATAAAAAAACAGCATAGAAAAAAGAAACGTATAAACATTTATTCAATAGTGTGACTGTTATTCAAGTTGTAGAGCATTAAGGATTATTAAAGGTATATAACTGGAGTTTGAAGACCGCTTTTGTGTCGTATTAGTGCTTTAATAAGCCAGAATGTTGTTATTGTTTTTTTTTTGTTTTGTTTTGTTTTTTTTAACAGTGTGTAAAGTTTACACTGTGAAGTTATGGTGAGTAGTCCACATTCACACAGGTTTAAAATGGAAAGAGTGAATCTGTCCAGTTTCTGTGAGACTTCTTGACTGATACACCAGGCTGTTCTCTTGTGCTGTTGTATTGTATCCGTCACAGCTGCTTTTCTGCTCACCGTGGTTGTAAAGAGTGATTATTTGTACTGTTTCCTTCCTGTCAGCTCAAAACATCATATTGTACCAACATCCACTCTCAAAATCAAAGAGATCACTTTTTTTTACATTCTGATGTGAGAAGAAATTGAAGACAGATAAAAAAGAGAGACTGGTGGTTATTTCTAGCTGCTGTACCATTGACGGACCAGAAAGTATATGGTTTCACAGATTCTCCGAAATATTAAATGCATATACGATATAAACCATTAAAATACGTCGTTGTTTAATAAATGGAAAATGTCATTTGTATGCTGTGCATTCTGAGCTGCTTTTCTGTTCACTGTGATTGTAAAAAGTGGTACCAAAACCTTCCTGTCTGCTCGAACCATGATATGATGCCAACAACCACTAGCAAAACAACACCTTTATTTTCTCTGTTCCATCTTAATTAACAGCATGCATATATACGAAGCCTAGCTTTCATACGTAGCACAGTGTAAAGTCAAGTGCTATTGTTGTTCAGATCATGTATGGGATTAGGAGAGCCTCTGTGCTACTGATAGTAGCATTTACTACACTGACACCTGCTGCTGTAAACGTGTCAGCTTCAAGTGGCTGTTAAGTCAGTGTGTTAGATCCCTATCACACTGTAATCTCTGAAGCGTGCTGCCCAATGGCTCAGCCACGTAAAGAGCAAAGCCTCTAAATCCATTCAGCTGGTTCCATGGACTGAGGAGCAGAAAGCTTTCCGTTCTTTAATACTTAAGTCACACTAACTAAGACAAAGTGCTCGTGCTTCAGAACAAGCCATGATGTAGGATACTGTCTGTGTGTCCTATACTGAGTGTAATTTCATTTTCTGTTGTCCTTGTGACTCTCTTGCTTTCTCTGCTCGCCCTCTTTTTGGCTTTGTCTGTCTGCTTTTGTCTATTTTCCTGGAGGCCTAAATGCTTTGGTGCATTTATCCTAAGAAACATTAGAGTGGCCCCGCTGTTGTATTTGTGAGTTAGTGGCTGTGATCACAGACTCATGAGACCTTTTTCAACTACCGCAAATAGAGCAAGGCTACCACTGATCTGTGGACTGTACAAGCCAACTCTGATCTACTCCTTAGACACAAAGCCTCCTTTATGTCTTTGTTTACTTTGTTTACTTGTTTGTCTGCTTAACACATCAAGGGGATAATTAAAAGCCTTTTTTAAAGACCGTGAATCCAAAGGGAATAGATAGACAAACATCATTTCAGCAATTTGTATAAAATCTTACATGCTGTTGCCGCGGTCGGGGTAAGGTTTCTTTAAAACGTTTCATTTTAAGATTTTTTTTTAGCTTAAGTCGATTAACAGCTGAACAAACAGACATAAGACTGCAACAAGTAAATGGTTCAGTCTTCAGGCTTCAATTACACACTATTTCCAATTATGCAGTAACCATGAACCCTTTGGATAAAAGCCAAAATCCCAAATAATTTGGTTTTGCAGAACCCAAGCCCACATGATGGAAGATTTTAATACTCTAAATATATACATGAATAATTGACTCATTTGTTCTAAAAACTAGCATGTGATCATAATAATTAGCAAAACAGCATTAGTGAACTAAACATGCAAGAGTGAAATTTGCATAAAATTACACTTAACAACATCTAATACTCGTCTATAAATTACGATATTAAACCAGAAACAAAAGCAAAATCGTGTTTAGTTGCTTTCCAGGAAAAAGTTCCAGAGATTATTAGCTAGGCTATTATACGTTATTTAGCAGATTGTAACCATGATTTTGTTAAAGCCCATATAAAAATGTTAAATTGTGTGTGTAATCTGATAAGTTTTCATGTGTAAGTATTAAGTTGGCAAGTTTTGGGTGATTTAAAGAAAATAATTGGAGAAGATTGGATAAAACTAATTGTTTGCATGAACTTTTTGTTTGCATGTTATCGATAAGTCTAATAAAGTTATTGTTTGTCTCATTGTCTCAGCTACATGATGCCAGTGAACCTATAGTCATTTTCTGTTTGTCTTCAGTATTGTTGCTATAGGTGACTAAAATGCACATTGGTCAGTGATCCCAAAATGAGCATTTACTGAGAATTTAGTCTAAAATCTCTGACACTGGCAGAACTTTTTTCTGCCCATCTGTAGGGAAGCACATTATATTATATCACTATATTGCCAATATTCTGGGACGTGTGCCTTTATATGCACACAAACTTTAATGACATCCCATTCTTAATCCATAGAGTTTAATATGGAGTTTTCCCACTCTGAGCTGCTGTTCTTCCTGAATGATTCCACTTTGTTATAATACAACTAACAGTCCATGGAATGTTTAACTTTGAGGAAACTTCACAAATGGACTTATGGCACAGGTGGTAACCTTTCACAAATGTTTGTAGAAGCAGTCTGCATGCCTAGATGCTTGGTTTTATACACCTGAATTTAATGATTTAAAGGGGTGTCTCAAAACTTTTGGCAATATTTTATATTTATATTTCAACCCTATATGAATATAAGGTATATACTTCGGGATCAAAGCATCCATAGTTGTACCATGACTTAATTTTGACAATGCTACTAAAACACACAAAGAACTCAGGGTTGATTGTATTATCAGAGAGTCTGTTGTTCAGTACACGAGAAACATGTTAAGTTTAGAAATGTAGAAGTGGCATCACTGAGCCGGGTAATTAGCTAAAAAGTCATCCAAGAGACACGAGCAGGGGGTATGTGTGTGTGTGTGTGTGTGTGTGTGTGTGTGTGTGTGTGTGTGTGTGCGTGTGTGTGTGTTTGTATTCATTATGCATGTAAAGTAAAGTGTTCTGGGGGCGTCGTTGTTTTTGAGCATGAAGCCGCTACAGTCCAGGTCACCTTTCTGAAGGTATCGTTGTGGAAAAGTCCACAAATTATACAGTAACTTGAAGTTTTCATTCATTTAGAAGTTAATAAGTCAGATCAAGTACTTTTGTGGCTTTGTGGCACAGAGAATTTTTACTATTTCAAACCCAGGGCACAGCGGTGAGGTCAGCTTAATATGTATACACCTTTAAAACTTCATTCACAATACTGTGAGACATTAAGGTGCTCACTTTGGTTAATTAAAAAAAAGGCTTAACTTGAATTCAGACCATATTGTAAATTACACCAGGCTTTACTTTATAGATCTATTTTTATACTATCTAACATTTTACTGGGTATATATTTGGGTAGGTAAGTTGATTTTCCTCTGTTTTGCTCTCACATCAGTGTATGACCTTTTTTAAGTAAAAGCCTACATGATGATCAACAATAAATATTTTTCACTACGGATGACTAGAACTAACACTATACCTATACTATAATATGAACACAGACCAGAATACAGCAAGAACCTGTGTTAATATTGTAACATTTTTTATAAATTAGAAGAATATATATATATTATTTATAAATCCAAATATTTTAGTTTGTTATCTGGTCAATCGCTGCACATCTCATTATTCGTGCTGCTAGCATTGAGCCGTCTTGTCCTTCGACACAAACAAGAGTTTTTGTGGTAAAATTATTTTTTTCTCTCTGTGTGCTATGCTGTTTCTGTTAGCAGTGTTAACACCTCGGAATATTCATGTCTTAATCCAAATTTATGTGTCCAAGCATTAATATGACCGCCCATATATTTGTAATATAAATATTAATGACTGCAGTGGAACCTAAGGGCAGGTGAACAGGGACGTCACTGTGAGTCAATTCTTCTTTTAGATCACTAGGAATAAGATCACTAGGGAATTGCAGCATGCTTTGAATTTTATCAGACATGCATCGTTGTGTAATCATTTTTTCAAAGCTAGCACTGATCTGTGGTCCAAGGTACCATTTCTCCTGCATCTCCTCCGAGGCTTAATGAAATTGGATGGTCCCCAGACGACCCCCTGCACAGCACCAGGTGTTCCCCTCTTAATGATGTCGTAAAGCTTGTCCGGCTTCATAAGCCTCGTCTGTATTAATCATGAGACGACTGGCTGCATGACTAATGCAGAAGGTGAAGGATTCGCTCTCTTGCTCCATTGGCCCCGATGAGAGCCATGCCAATGAGAAGTTAAAGCCTCAAGGCCTCTCTGGAAGACTTAATGTCCATCACGTCTGAGTGACCCTGTTTCAGATAAACTAGTTTGAAGTCTGCTTTCATTGAGCTTCTTTTGTTCAGCTCTTGCACACTGTGGTTTGTTTTCATTGACCTCGGGGGTTATGGAGCTTTTTCAAGGCTTTGTATCTTATGATCGGTCGTAAGCTTGGAGATAATGATAGGGCACCGCAGCACCTGCATTGGCAGTGTCATTTCAGAAAGATTAGAGCTTTGTGTTTCTGTTTTTAACGATTTTGTGCTTATTTATATAACGTTAGTGTACTTAAGTCATATGCATAAGAAAGGCATTTATTTAATAGGCATTTATCTTTTATAAATGTGTTATTCCTGTAATATAAAACATGTGAGGATATTTTACATTTTCTACATTACACTGTATCCCATTTTAATGCAGTTACCAATTTAAATGTTTTTTATTGTGTAATAAATTCAAATACAAGTTCATAAAAATGAACACGGAATAAAGATGAAGGTCCACTGATGATTTTTTCCTCAATTCCCCTTGCAGCTGTGAGGAATGACAGGAATAAAAAGAAGAAGGAAAGTCTGAAGCCCGAGCTGACAGAAACCTACGAGCTCACGGCTGAGCTGGAGGCCATCATCGAAAAGATACGGAGGGCTCACCAAGAGACGTTCCCATCTCTCTGCCAGCTGGGCAAATACACCACGGTGAGTGTTCACCTCAAAAAAAAAACACACACACACACACTCCATACAGCAATCCATAATATGGGATTTGGGGATCTTGCTTAAGGACTAATTTATCTTATATCACTGTGATTTGCAAAAGCTAAATAAATTCCCATTATTTATTTTAATTTTCTTTTACAGAAAAGCTTTATTTGACTTTATGATAAATATTTTTTTCATTCAAAGGGAAATCAAAGGTTGAATAATTGTATTGGTTGAAGCAGAAACAAGAGCAAAGTTAATAATTGAAAGACCTTAAACTGAAATGTAGGTATCTCAGAGATATTCATCAAGAAACTAATGGAATGTGATACGACAGTAAAATAAAAAAATGTAGAAATTAGTTATATATTAATTCATATGAATGAAATAATTCAATGGTTCTGTTTAAATGGTTCCCTGCTGATCTGATCTGAAACAGTTTTTTTGTGGTAATATAAGTCAGGATTTTAAAGAACATTGCAGGTAATTTATCTAAAGTTTGATTAAATTTTCTCATTATTATTTCATTTTTTTTATTTTCATCTCCTCAACAGACAAAATCTATTACAAATTAAATACCTGTCTTTTAGAGTACTTGCCACATTCAGGGTGATTTTTTCAGGCTTATTAAAATCACGCTGTGGAGACGAAATGAATCTATGTATGTTGACAACACCCAGTTTTATGCATATTCACGCAAGGCAAAGAAAACATGCAAAAACATTTTATTCTGTTTAAGTCAAAGATGAAATCCTCTGTTGGCAAATCAGCTTTCTCTTTTGTTATGACTTATAAAATGTACACATTTTCATGTGTTAAACTTTAGTAAATCAAGGCTTTTCAAGCTTTTGCAATCAACTAGTATGTATATCAGTATAAAATAAGCCTTCTAGCTTATAAACAATTTAGTTCCAGTTAGTACACATACTGTTCATACATTTTATATAAGTACACTACATAGCCAAATGTCACCCATATGTTGGCACAGAGTTGCGTAGGATGTTTTTGTATGTTACAGGTTTCATGCACACCAGGCTTTCAAGCCTGACATCAGTGCCTGACCTCACTATTCCACTAATAGTCTAATGAGCAAATCCTCACAGCTACAATCCAGAGAGCTGTAGAATTATATAGGTTATTATAACACCAAGAGGGAGCGCTATATCTAAAAGCATAAAAATCAATGACAGCGTAATAACAGTTCCTCATAGAACGTGTTTGAATGTTGGCAGTTTGAAGGAGCTTGTTTAACATTACATACTGTTTGAAGGCAGTGTGACAAGCTACTTAATGTACAAGGACTTGATTAGGTGCCTGTTGTCAATACCAGTGATAAAGATGCCTTTGGTGTGCATCAGTCATGCCTTGAGTGTGGAGGTTAGAACATCTCAGGTACCATTTGATGATTAAGGTATATATGGACTCATGTACAGTAATAGCCCATATGTTGTGTATGTACAGTATATTGGGTTTGGAAACTATTCAGTCCCCTTCAGTATTTGCACATTTTATTGTTTATTTTTATTTTTTTTTATTCATTTGAAATCTCTTATTTAGAAACATATTCATCAAAACCCTTCATTCAGTATTTGTAGTATTTGTAGGATTTCTCCCAGTTTCTCTGTGTTTGGCTGCACTTGTCCTTCCGACTCCCATTCTTTCAGAGGCTGTGCCATAACATGGTGCTGCCACCACCATGCTTCACCATGGTGATGGTAGTATCCATTGATGAGAAGGACCTGGCTTCTGCTAAACACAGGGCTTGAAGTTCAGTGCAAAGAATTCAGTTATTGTCTCATCAAGTACTTGCCATTTGCTCAGGAGAGGTTTCAGTCAAACCGCTTCACCATAAAGGCCTAATTGATGGAGTATTTCTGAGGTGGTTTCCCATTTCTGGTAGAGAACTTTTAAAGCACTGTTAGAGTAGTTATTGACATGGAAACTTCTTCTATTACACAATGATTGAGCCCACTGTACTCCTGAGAACATTCAAAGCTTTATAAAAGTCTTATACTCATGCCCAGATTCATGCATCACAATTTGATCATGGAGATTTATGAAGAATTCTAGAAATGTAAATTTGCCACAGGTAAACACTAGTCAAGTTCTAGTGATACCTTAAGGTAATAAAAAGGAATAAGACACAAATTAAGAATTTACAGGCAAAACCGAGCTCAAACCAAGAGTAGACATATAAAGCTATTCATTGTTTGAACAATCAATCCTCTGGGCATATGTGGGACGCAAAAAACACCCGTCAGTTACCTGTTCCAATACTTTTGATCACTTGAGAAATGGGTGGGTTCAAACAAATGTTGTTCTTAGTTTGTTAATTTTTTAATTAAAATAATTTCAAATTAAATCAACAATGTATAACAAAAACAAAAGAATTGGCATTGCTGTTTCAATACATATGGGACTATACATATGATTATCAGGTTGTAGATCATATAGACAAAACAGAGAAATGAGTGCCATTGTGCTACATAAATGACTGTCAAGTACGATCTTCTTCTGATCTTCTGCTGAACAATCCTCCTCCCTTTCCTTCCAATAATTTTCTTCTCTTTGAACAAATATCTCATAAACAATAAACCCAGACATCACATTGAAAGCTGCCAGCTTGGTTCTTTGAAAATGAGTAGTGGACCAGAGCTTCAGGGAACTACAGGGAAAAGTACAATAGTATAAATCAAATCCAGGCAGAACTGACTTGACTGGTAACATTCATCATCAAATTGATCTACAGCTCTCAGCAATGCTGACCCATGCATGACCTCTCAGTAGTGAAAGACATGGCACCATGCCTGTGACAGTTGCCTTTGGGGTCCAACCACTAACACTGGCTCAGTGAGAAAAGGCTAGTGGTTAATGAAAACATCTTAAACCTGGTGGTACATTTAGCAGAGACGTGCTACATGGTAAACAGAAAAATAGATCACTTTTAATATAGCCAGAGCACTGCACTTTAACAAGAAAGCTGGAATATAAAAAGAAACAGGTTGAATGATGGCCTGATTGTAGGTTGAGTAAGACGGAGAGCATAGAGCATAGTAATTGGCTTTGTTTAAATATATCTTGAACACAGTATGCGGTTTCTAGGATTGACATTCATAGTTTATTTACAGTTGCTAGCCAACGGGATGACTACCTGACATTTAGGTAAAATATATTTGTGTTTTCTGAAAATAGACATATGAGTGTATATTATGGAAAGAAAAAAAAACTCAGTTACACCAGTCTCCAAAGGGTTTTCCCAGGCCACCACACAAATGTGCTCAGAACACCTTGAGCATACAAATTTTAATCCAAAAGTACTTGGGTGACTTCAGCTGAAGGAAATGGGTGAAATGGGTTATCTTTACAAAAGGGTGAAATAAATAGAAGTACTGTATTATACACATTTTGGGGATTTATTTCTATTTCAAACATGTGCTTAAAACCTTCTCTCTTCCCAGTAGCACATTCATGTTTGCCCCAACAGCAATGTCAGGCCTTCAGACACGCCCGTAATTTGCATCAGGGCTAATTATCCTTCCTCAAATCCTGCGAGAAAGTCCTCATTATCACTACAGATTGGTTCCCCATGTGCCTTTGAAAGCTCTTTATTGGGAGGAGAAGAGGAGCCCAAGATTAGGTTAGCGCTTTTATTATGCAGCGAAATATTCAAATTCAGCGCCTCTGTGATTTGGGAGTTCATGTGCGGGTGAGGGAGAGGGTCTTATCCTTGACAATGAATAACACTTTATTGACAGTCCACAGTGACAAGAAACGACCATGGCAGCCTTAAAGGCAAAATAAAAGCCCGGCTCTGGAGGAGGAGGCTTTCAGATTGCTCATTTGCTGAATATACATAACCACTATGTTATTTCAGGACCCAGCTGCCTGTCTTGAAATTCTGGTCCCGCCTCAGCCTGTGGTGGCAGCATGCCTTCTCACGTGGGTCGCTTAGTTTCTAATGTTGCGAGTTGTCTAATTTCTTCTGGATAAATGCCCCTAAATGAAATTAGAATTCCCTGGCCACTTCCTTGCTTCTCTCTATTGAATTATGGTGGTGCGGTAATTGACTGAGATTGCGAAGGGAAAATCAAACAGCGCTGGCTGGCTCGCCGCTCGACTGGTCCCTCCCCCTCTTCATCTCATCCCTCCATCCCTTGGCCCCAGGGAGGGAGAAGACAAGTAGCTTTAATATCAGAGACTCGGCCACGGGCCTGTCTGCGCGTCTCAGGCGAGCTTTGGCAGCGAAGTGTGCAGTAGCAGCGACTTGCATTTGAGCTCATTGAGAATGATTTAAACACATCCATACTGTGCTTCTCACTTAACCAGGGATCATATTTATAAATCGCCCTCTTCTGCCGGCGACAATAGATCCTGCCAATGGCGTCCACTCACCTATCCACCACACTTAGCGTCTGCTAAGAGCCACATTCCAGCTTACACATTGAGTAATGGGGCTGTTAGCTAAAGCAATACTAAACCCAGATGCTGGTGTACAGAATTGGGGATATTTCAGATTTGATGGAATGACATTCCTCAGTTGGGTAAAGCTTCATTTTTCAGAATGATGTCCAGAGATCTTGCGATCTTTGCACTTATTCAGTAAACAGATATGGAATATATTTCATAGATGCACTACAGCTGATCACAAGCAGTCACTGGCACAGTGATACCCTGGAAACAATGAAATCGTCCAAGATCCCATCAGCTTAAACGAATGGCTTGCTTTTAACTTGAGTCGATTAACATTTGACTTTAATTTCAAAGTAATAAAATGTTTAATAATTAAAAACTATTTTTTTTACAGTTCAGCACATTGTTAGAAGAGATTCCTTTTATTTGAAACCACATTCTCATACATGAAATGCTACAATTTTGAATAATAGCATGACAAATGCTTCTTTTCACAGTATGCACCACTTCTCTAGACTGAGAGACATGGTACACTCTAATCTTTTATTGCTTTGGATTTTGCATCAGTAGCACAAAGGACACAATCCTCTCTCTCTCTCTCTCTCTCTCTCACTCACTCTCTCTCTCTCTTTCTTGCTCTCTCTCTTGCTCTTGCTCTCTCTCTCTCTCTCTCTGTCCTTGCTGTATGGACCCAGGCTGTCTTGCTGGTGCCGGAGCTCACTGAGCCGGAACTGATGAGCTATTTAATGTAAACTGTTGGAAAACAAACAAATTGGCATCAGCTGCTCAGCCCATGGCCTTAATGAGCAGATTGCGGGTGGAGCAGAGCGCCGCAGTGCCATGTCTCACTCCTGCTCATAGATAATGTAGCCACACTTAATGTTGCACTTAGCCTGACTGTCTTCTGCTCTGTTTTCCTTTGAGCCTGGTTCCCTTTTTCTCTTTTTCTGTAGTTTGCTTTTGTCTCATTCGCTGAAAATTTATGTGAATACTCCTTTATTCTATAAAGCAAACAGGAATTGCAAGAAATGTCATTTTTCTTACACAAATACTTTACCTTTTCAATGCTCTCATTCCAAAATATTATTGGTCTTTTTTGCAATAACAAAAACTGCCAAAGCAGAGAAAATCACAAAATGATTTGTTACTCTTTATACCAGAACGTTCTCAACAAACTTGACTATAGTAGTTTTCAGAAGAAGAAGACATATGACAGCAGCAATCTGTCGGGTCCAAGCACTTCTCTGGACCCGAAACAAGTTCTCCCAATCGACAGTTCTTGCCAAGTTACCTAGATCACTTGACACTTGGGCCCTAATAATAATAATAATAAGAAGAAGAAGAAGAAGAAGAAGAAGAAGAAGAAGAAGAAGAAGAAGAAGAAGAAAAAGATATATAGCAGCAATCTTTGGGGTCCAAGCACCTTTTTAAGTGCCCCCAGTGCCCAGTTGGAAAATTTCATAGAAAACCTTGTACTTGGTTCCTAAGAGCCATAAGAATATGGGTGGCATTGTAGCAGAGCATGTAGAGTTGTCTCACAGTTGTCTTCACAGCTTGATTAAAATAATTGTGATAAGATTTTGTCTCTGTGGAATTTAGAATGTTCTCCGTGTGTCTGTGTGGGTTTCTTCTGGGTTCTCTGGTTTCTTTACAGAGTTCAACACCATGTTGTTTTACGATTAAGTGAGGCACAAGGCTCAAGAGACACTGTGACCCTGACCAGGATAAATCAAAAGAAATCAATCAATCAATCATGAGTTTGTCCACAAATAGCTTTAAGAGATCCTCTGGCTCTCGTCTCTGCACTCTATCCAGTCTCCTTCCTTTCCCTCTCTGAGTAATAGTGTGTGTGTTTCTCCTCATCCCTGTAGATCCAGTCTGTGAGTTTTGTGTATAAAAGCCTCTACCCTATCTCCCCTCAGTCTTGCTGTCACAGCTCTATCAGTATCTTCAATATGTGGGCTTCAATCACATCACTGCACAGCGCCGTGCCTGCCGGAGTAAACAAACGCACACACACACACACTCACACACACACACACATGCTTCATTAGAGCTGTTCGGTTTGTCTCCTGACAGCTTTGTCAAAACCTTTTCTCAATACAACTGTGCTGTGAAGTTTATATACAGTAGCAGTCAAAAGTTTAGAGAAACCTAGCCAAACAAGTATATATTCATATTTTCTACATTCTCTACTAGTGAAAAGTGAATAAAGCTCATTATGCAGTGACCAGAAATGTGTTAAAAAAAAAAAAACTCAAAATCTTTTCAGTGAATCGAGATTCATCATGTGTAGAATCTTTGCATCATGATGTGCTGCTTTTTTTAAAGACATTCTCATTATCAGCATTTCTTCCTAACAACAACTACTTATTAATTACTTAAAAACTTATTTTTTTTATCTAAATGTCATTCAATTTCCCAGAAACAGTGTGTATAAGATGTGAATACACAGTGCACACTTTATCACTGTGTATTCACACTTTCACACATGTATTCACACCTGGAGCAGTATATCATACCCAACCTGCATGTTTGGGAGGTCAGAGGCAACCAGAGAACCCGAATGAAACCCACATGGACAGAGGGAGAGCTGGGCTAACCTGAGCTCTGGAGCAAAGTGGTGATCTCTTAGCAAGTGTTAACCATTAAATCTGCAGAATAAAATGTCTTTTTAATTTCATCTGATTCATCCCTTGAGTCAGATTTTGTCAAACGTCCACTATATTGTTGTAGTTGCTATAGCAACAGTGCAGACTTGCATACATCGTACGTTGTAAAGAAAATTTTGAGACTTAGTTATAGCTTCTGAATGCATTCAGTGCAGTTGTTATAGACTTGGAGAGCACTAAAGTATATAAAAAAAATATATATTTTATTCTTTATCATGGGATTTTATTCCTCATGTACATGTCCCCGTGAGCCGGTTTGTAAATAATGGGAAGTTGTGTGGATCTGGGTTTGTTGTTGTTGTTTGTTTTGCATTTAAAATTGTAGAATACATTTGAGCAGATTCATTCCAAATTTTAATAAGGACTGTATATATTTATTTTACACAGTTTTAAAATGCACAAGTGTGTAAGAGAATGTAGACCATGAAGGTCATTGTCTTTATGAGTCAGATATAAAACACCTCCCTGACTCTGTGTGTGTGTCTGTGTGTGTTTCTGCTCTAGAACTCGAGTGCTGACCACCGTGTGCGTCTGGATCTGGGGCTGTGGGATAAGTTCAGTGAGCTGGCCACCAAGTGCATTATAAAAATCGTGGAGTTTGCCAAACGGGTGCCGGGTTTCACTGGACTCACTATCGCTGACCAGATCACTCTGCTTAAAGCCGCCTGTCTGGACATACTGGTGAGTGTGTCCTCTTGTATCTCTTTGTGTGTGTTAGTGTGCATGGAGTAAACATACCAACATTTACACTTACATACCTAAGATATAGTTAGCATGGGATAAATGAAAAAAGGCACAATTGAATCCCAGGTGCTTATTCATTATATTGTAAATGCTAGTTCCATGTGAGATCTACACCTAGTTTTAGATGTTATAATATAATGGTAACTGGACTTAACTGGTCTTGTGGATGTCCCACAACAGTAAATGTGAGTATAAAACTGTAGCCTCATCCATGAGCAGGAGCCAACAGCGCACAATATAACGTGTGCAGAAATACTAGAATGAACACAGTGTTATAGCAGCAGTTACCTGAGATGTAAAGTATTGTGCAAAACAGCAATCAATCAACTGAAATGTCAGACAGAATGTGCAAAAAGCAAAAAAAAATAATGTGCAAAAATCAGCATGTAAACAGATCGATGGATGTATATTGGAAGTGCATGTATGTAGTGTAGGTCTGTGTAGTCCATACAGTTGATGTGCATGTGAGTGTTGTGCTCAGTACAGTTCAGTTATTAAGGAGTCTGATAGCTTGTGGGAAGAAACTGTTACACAGTCTGGTTGTGAGGGCCCGAATGCTTCGGGACCTTTTTCCAGACGGCAGTAGGGTGAAGAGTATGTGTGAGGGGTGTGTGTGGGGTGAAGAGTGTGTGTGAGGGGTGTGTGTGGGGTGAAGAGTGTGTGTGAGGGGTGTGTGGGAGGAAGAGTGTGTGTGTGAGGGGTGTGTGGGGGGTGAAGAGAATGTGTGAGGGGTGTGTGTGGGGTGAAGAGTGTGTGTGAGGGGTGTGTGGGAGGAAGAGTGTGTGTGAGGGGTGTGTGGGGGAAGAGTGTCTGTGAGGGGTGTGTGTGTGTGGGGAGAAGAGTGCCTGTGAGGGGTGTGTGGGGTCATCCACAATGCTGTTGGCTTTGTGGATGCAGCGTGTGATGCAGTCACAGTGATACTAGTTAACAGTGGACATTTGTGAGCTGGTGTATGCAGAAGAGGGAGGATTACATTCCTTTGAGTGTGTTAAGCAGCCCTGAGCAGCAGCCAAACATATTTACTAATATGCACTTGGCTGGATACTCATGTCTCACAGGTCTCATGTCTCATGGCTCACAGCCATGCTGTTACAGGAAAATGATGAACTTTAGGGTGACAATAGTAACTTTATCATGATTTATTCCTTACCTTATAGATTTGAGCAGGAATTTGAGGTTCCTGGGGCCATCGCACAGGGTTTCTGTTTGAGACTGTGATGGAAATGAGTTTAAAGTCAAATTTAGTCCAATGTTAAAAGACTAATAGTAAAAGTTGTGAATAAAAAATAATGAAAATAATAAATATGTTTTTGCAAACTCATCAGTCAGAGGTGATCAGTCAAAGTTGACTGCGTTACACGCAGTGTTGGCGCCAGAGAATAGAGAATGAGGGGGCCTCATGTTTAACTGGGGGGCCTATCTCGTTCACATACTATTACTATTATTAAACTTCAATAAACATAATAAAATATTAAACGTGTCACTCGCTGTAAACTATAATTTATCATGACTCTAAAGTGCAAGACTCACGAAAACACACGCAAATTAGCCACCATATAACCAAACGTACTAAAGCAAAAAGGCATCTTACCTTTAGAAGAGCTGCAGGCGACGAGAGGAGGAATTAAATTTTTGAAGAACAAGGTCCTTCAACGAATGGCGAAATTTTTTCGTAAGGTCCCGCTCAAATGCAAGATGCACGAGTTGAGACTTACGAGTGTGGCTCATTGCTCGTCTGTGGTCCGTAAAAACGTTCTTTAGTGCCGAGAAGGAGTTCTCACACATGGCAGTGGAGGCCCCGAACGTGACCGCAACTTTTAGCGCAGACAAAACACTTGGCATAGCTTCCAGAACTTTGTGTTGTTCAGAAAGAAGTCTCATAACCGTCATTTTCTGTTGACTTTCCTCTGTCTTAATTCTGAAGATATATTGCTTTGCAACGATGCATTCTGTTTCCACAATGGTGCAATTTGTTAAATCCATAATAGGGTTCATAGACTCAACATTTAAAAACGTCTCACTATCTATCCCCAAATCTAAGGCGTCATTGGGCATCAAGGAAGGATACACGCTGGACGGAGTGCCAACCCATCGCAGGGCACACACATATTCACTCATACACTAGGGACAATTTTCCAGAGATGCCAATCAGCCTACCTACCATGCATGTCTTTGGACCGGGGGAGGAAACCGGAGTACCCGGAGGAAACCCCCGAGGCACGGGGAGAACACACACACAAGGTGGAGGCAGGAATCGAACCCCGACCCTGGAGGTGTGAGGCGAACGTGCTAATCACTAAGTCATTATTTTTTAAATTAACTTATACTCTTTATTCTTTAACCAGTATTCATGGTATAATAAAAGTAATTTGTAAAACATTTTTTAAAATGATTAAGTTCGTTATTATTTTGAGAAGTAAGGGGGCACAGTGACTCAAGTGGCCGGGCCACGCCCCCAAGGGCCCGCTCGTGGCGCCGACACTGGTTACACGTCACGTGAGAGAGATGCTCATGCGTGTTTGCTCACATGTGTTAAATAGGGCTGAAACGATTAGTCGACATTGAATAAAAAAATTGTCTACAAATATCTTTGTTGTCGAGTAGTCGTTTGTTCTCACGTGTCCTAATGTAAGGGCCTGCAATATCGCGATTTGACCGCTACGGTGCTGTAGCGCTAGAGTGTAATGCAGCCCTAACAAATGCGGTAGAAGAGAACTTTTAAAAGAAGCGCAAATTATGACGGAGTGCAAGCGAATGCGAACAAGCAAGGTGTGGGAAAGTTTTACAAAACTTCCAACCAAAAATGCAGTTGTGTGCAATACATGCAAGGCAGAACTTGCGTTTCATGGAAGCACAACGTGCATGCTCGAGCACATGAAAAGGAAACATCCTGGCACAAGAGGAGGCTGGAATTTCTTCATTTTAATTCAGCACTTATTTGAAAATCCAAAAAAGGCCAGTGCAGAAAGGACACTGTTACATACTGCTTTTCATTAAACTGAACACTTGTTTTACAAATGAAGCTCTTAATACTGCTGCCAAGAGATGTTTACATTCAAACATATATATATATATATATATATATATATATATATATATATATATATATATATATATATATATATATATATATATATAATTTTTTTTTTGTCTGTAATGCAGCTGATTCATTTGTGTAAATTCCTTTTTTTAATTAAAAGGTAACAGAATATTTAAACAGTGCTTAAAAAGAGAATGACCTGTTTAGTAGGCTCAAAGTTCATTAAAACAACCATTTCAAAAGCTGAAGTGATTTTCTTTTTTTATATTATAGTTGTATGTATGTATATATGTATAATATGTATAACTCAATGTTTTAGCTAATTGAAAAAGCTGAATAATCGTTCAAAACTTACTGATTAGTCGTCAATGACATTGAGAATAATCGATGATTAGTCGATTAATCGTTCTAATAATCGTTAGATTAATCGATTATCAAAATAATCGTTTGTTGCAGCCCTAGTGTTAAATCAGTGCTGGATTTGGTCATGAACTCCGTTTCCCAGAATCCACCACAGCATGGCAACGTAGCTGATCTGGAGTCACCTGATTACTGATTTGCACACACCTGGCCTGGACTTACACGCTTAAATAGCTTCGAGATTAAATCGTAGTGATGCCAATCTTTTGAATTTTATTTTCTCAGTACTTGTCTGGTTTTGTATTTATTTATTTATTTGGTTGGTTGGTTGGTTGGTTGGTTTTTGGTTATGAATGAGTTCATTCTATCTCTGGTGGCTGTTTGCATGACCTCAGCCTGTTATTTATCACTAATTCTGTCAATTAGTTTACCTCTTACATAAAGGCCCTTTCTGTCTTCTGACACTACAGTAATAGAACTTAGCATATGAGAGATAACTACTGTCTTCACTTGATAATTCATTTCTTTTTGGGGCTGAAAATATCTTCCTCCTGATGAAGATCACTTCAAACTGACATGGTTCAAACAGGTTCATTTAGCAGTGATCAATTTTAAATCAGCAAACAAAGTGATTTCAAATTTGGATTTCTTTGTACTCGTGACTCGGCCGACCGTCCTGCCCAATTGTGTGATATGTTTGTAACAACTTTCTTCAAATAACATTCACTTAAAAAAAACAAAGCCAGCTTTATTAAAAAGACATTTGAAAACATAACATAAAAAACAGGCTCCACTATTCAAAGTAATGTTGTAGAGCTTAAAACAGTTGATTTTGATTTTGAAACAAGGTTGAAGAGGTTCGGCTGATGGAAAAAAAAGCTTGTTGATGGCGCTGAAAAGCCTTTTTAACCAATAAAACTAAATATTTATATAATATAAATATATAGTTTGGACCTTTATATTACATTATACATTTTGTTAGAAACTAATTAACAATTGATAACGTGTTAGCTTTTAGGATATAAGTGTAGGTAAGATATCGCATTGTAGACAAAAAAAAAACAAAATGGAGGAGAGTTTGTCTTGTTAATGAGTGAATAAATGGTGACATTTTGGCCAATGCTTGTGACGTCCATTCATTAAGTGTTGCTTTATAGTCAGATCACACAAGCATCTAAATTAAATTCTACTCCTTATCTCCAGAGTTAAATCAGTTCATGTAATGATTATTACTGAAATCTATTCTAGAGAGCAAGTTAGGCTAGTTAGTTAACCTATACTAACTAGGACTGGTAAGAGCGTTGTTATGGTTACGTTTTGTTCAGATATTGGCACAAAAATCATGCTCTTGTTGTGTTAAAAGTTTACACCAAATTTGAAAGGGCTGTTAGTTGTTGACGAGCCCTAAGCTTTGATCACAATAAGTTTTTGTTTCTTTTCTGGATTTGATGTTTTGCTTTGCTGTCATTTCGACATGTCGCAGACTCGCTAACCCGCCGGAAACAAAAAACAAGCCATCACATAATTATCTGTCTCTGCTGCACCTCTCGCTTACTGACGGGAAAAACATAAAAAAATGTTATACAAATGGGTCAAAACCGAGGAGCAGAAACTTTGCGCATTTATATGGAAATTTTGTTTTCATGTGTGATTTCCATGAAATCGTCCACAAAAACAGAAACACAATGTAAAAGGCCCCGTCGTCTGTTTCCGCCGCAACCGTGTCGATTTTGTAGCCGTCTGATCTGTTTACGCTCCTGTTTGTTTTCTGGCTCGGCAATAAATATCCAGCGCTGTGAGTGTAAGGCCCTCTGGCTGTGTGTGTGTGTGTGGGTGTGTGTGTAGAGTGCTGAGATCAGGTTGCCGTGGTAATGAGCATGAAACGGAGCAGACAGCGCCATGTGATAAGGTGATGGAGGGAGCAGCAAAGCTTACTCACTGTGGAGCTGGAGGGAGAGATAGAGAGAGGGAGAGAGGATCGCCGCTGATTTGATTAGCACTTCCCCAGAGGCAAAGCAGATGAAGGCGGAATGGGACAGGAGAAAGAAGCAAACTCAGATCATGTCCTTTAACCTTTTTCCTGTCTTTGTCTCTTTTCCCCTTACGCTTACGGTTAGGACAGAAGACGTCTGGGCAGAAGTCATAGCCGTAGACCGATCATAAGAAAAACCAAGCAGCCAGAGAGAAAAAAACAAAATTTACAACTATTTAATCTAAAATTAAATAAAAGAGAAACATTGTCCCACCTACATTGTTCGTCGACTAACACACACAATTGTCCATCGTTCACGTCTCTTGTCCTTTCCCCTTCAGTGAAATCTTTTTTTACAAAGTGAACATTGCATTTCTATTTGAATTTTTTTTAATTAAAAGAAAAATGTTTTTTTTCTGTTACTATGTTATCAAAGCATCAGGTCAATCCTACAGCTAAATTATTAATGTTGGCATATCTGGCAGACAGTAAAGTGCTGTCTTTAGGTATAGCAGATAACATCATCCTTTGAATTGATATGAAGCGAGAACCCTGGATAGAAGAACGTTTCACACTCATTTCAGAAGCAGGGTAAGCACCTTAAGATGCAAATAAGGCCTAAAAGATGCAAATAAGGACATTGACCCAGGGTTTAGGAGCGTACAGTGTGAATCGTCAGATTAGAATTAATAATTAAGCCCGGGTAAAGTATGAGCAGTGTGAAAGGTGAAACAAGATAACCCAGGATCGTGTTTACGTCGGGTTTACAATGACCCAGGGTTAACAATGTTGAGTGTGAAAGGCCCTGATGTGATCTACGTAGTCCTATACTTGTTTGAAGTAAACCCCTCTGGTCATGTGACCAATTACACATTAAATATTTTTTATATCTCATTTCTCTCTCTCTCTCTCTCTCTCTCTCTCTCTCTCTCTCTCTCTCTCTCTCTCTCTCGCTCTCTCTCTCATACATATCCAGAGAGGAGAGGACACACATACATAAAATCCAGCTTCACCTTGTCCTCTCTGATGACTGTTTACTGTGGCATTGTGTTTCGGAGTTTGGCTTTAAAGAGAAGATCAAATAATGTACGTGTGTGTGTGTGTGTGTGTGTGTGTGTGTGTGTGTGAGAGAGAGAGAGAGAGAGAGAGAGAGAGAGAGAGAGAGAGAATGAAAGTAAGTGAGAGAGTAGGCCCAGCCCAGCCAGCAGCCATGTTTTATTCTGTTTCATCTTCCCGACAATGGTGCCAATCACTGTCAGCGTGTGCTTCAAAGGGTTCATATAGCAGCCATACACACTGCCTCTCATTTCAAAGTCCATCTCTCTCTCTCTCTCTCTCTCTCTCTCTCTCTCTCTCTCTCTCTCTCCCACTGCTCTTACTGCTCATGCACATATGCATGCTGCATACAAAGACCCCCACATACACACAAGCACTCACTCAGGCACATAAACTCAGTCCAGAAGTACACACAAGTTCCTCTTGTCTTTTCTAAATTACGCTCGACCTACTTCTTGTTTGTCGCATTTATTCCGCTATCTCTCATGTTCTCTTCACGACCTAGCAGCGTTACTTAACAATTACCTAAACCTGTACCGCATCACTGATGAATTCTCAAATCTGACTGTATAAAAGGTGTTGATTCATTTTGAAAGTAATAGCAAAGCAAAACAATTAACGCATTAGCGCACCGATTCTCATACGGTATCATTCGTCACAATCAGGGGTGAAGCTGTAAATTTAGGCTTTTTGACACAGGGAAATCTTCAGGTAAGAGAAACAGCATTTTGTTGATAACAAGCTGACAAGCTGCATCCTGCTGATTTCAAGAGAGAAAATAAAAGAGGAACTGGTGAAGGGACGACTGGCTATAATGCAAGTGATAACAGAAACTAACTTGTGCCTCTGATGTTTTTCAACACTGTCATGATTTATTCCTTATTTAAGGCACAACTGCCTTAAAATCCAAAGAGCATGGAGTTTTTAAGAACTGTTAAGAAATAACTACTGAGGAAAACAACTGAGAAAACAAAATGAATTATTAATCATCCATGTATCAAAAACATCACACAAACAGACCCGGAGCTTTTCTTTTAGCTCTTCTGTTAAATCAAGCTTCTATAAATCGATAAAGCGGCAGAGTAAGTAAGAAGAACATGTGATGGATACGTTCACCAAAATCAAACCAGTCTTTTAAAGTAAGATATTTATAAAGAAATCAGCTTTTGAATGGAGAACTGTGGCGCAAATACAGTTGATGTCTGTTCTGTGTGTGTGTGGACATAGATCCTGCGTATCTGCACACGGTACACGCCGGATCAGGACACTATGACCTTCTCAGATGGTCTGACACTAAACCGGACGCAGATGCACAACGCCGGATTTGGACCGCTCACGGACCTGGTGTTCACCTTCGCCAACCAGCTCCTGCCTATCGAGATGGACGACACGGAGACAGGCCTGCTCTCGGCCATCTGCCTCATCTCCGGGGGTGGGCTTCACACACACACACATACACACACATACACACTCAGCATGCCTGCTGTGGTACAAGGCATAGTGAGCTGTCAGTGGTGTGTGATGAAATGAGGCACCTGAGATAAATTTAACTGCACACTACACATGCACTGCACTACACCTCTATATTGAACTATAGACACCTGCTTAGCATTTATACGATGCTTGATGTTGGCAGAAGAAATATGATGGTCTTCCTAAACTAGTGAAGAGTTCATTCTCCTCGGGTTTAAGAGGAAAATGCAGAAGGAAACATCAAACCAAATTGCAATTATGCAGTGTGTGTATGTATATGTCACTATTTAAAAGAAAGAAAGAAAGAAAGAAAGAAAGAAAGAAAGAAAGAAAACAAATTTTTTTTAACGTTATGGGTTAACTCATTAGGTAGCTTGCTTAGTAGGACTGACAGTAAACAGAGTCTGTTACAGTAGTAGGTAAATTTGGAACCAGGATGGTGTGTGTGTGTGTGTGTGTGTGTGTGTGTGTGTGTGTGTGTTATTGAGTTTCACCTGATTCCTGTTCTTGTGGGTGTTTATCACTGTCCAATTATTTGCAGACTGCATAAACCATCCCCATGCCCACTGCGAAGGAAATTGGAGCCTCCCGTCTGTCTCTCTGTCTCCTGGCACAAATTAGGAGTTTATAATATTGCCAGAACTCATACACACACACACACACACACACACACACACACACACACACACACACACACACACACATACATACACACAGTTACACCCAGTCTACTCATTCCCACGGTTTGGTGTCAGAATAAGCCAAGCTTTTGTGAGCATTGTATATTTGTCTCGGAGGTCTGAGAGCTCGCACTGCACCAGGTGTTACACTCTCTTGCATAATCTAGAGAGCGAGAAGAAAAGAGAAAAGTTGTGCTCAGACTCTCAGGGCACTTCTGCTCCCTTAATGTGAGAGAGGATGAGATAGGTTTTTTTTTTTATATAGAAACACTGCCATCTAGTGGTTATAAATATATCTAATCTCATGCTATATACCTTATATATCAATAGCTGCACATTTCAGTATAATGGACTACAGATCTCTTCTAATCCAGATGTTCAAACATGACTGGAGAGCTGAATCAAAGACTTGTACTGATAATCAGAAAAACTTCTGATTATAAAAATCTATGTTTATAAAGCAAGCAAAACCTTCTAGTGTGTGAAGACCACCGAGGTAAATAAATAAAACATCATGTCATGATGATGTCAAGTCTTTGAACTGATCAAGAGCATGATCGATTATCTCCGTCTGATCACCTTTATATGTTCTGGTGGTTTTTATTTCCTATTATTTCTTATTATTCCTATTATCCCTATTATAAAATCTGGAGGGCCGCTTGTCCACTTGACCAGACCTTTTTTGCTGTATTGTTTGGTTTGTGTTTTTGTCTTTTCTCTTAACAGACATCCTATTTCATTCTGTAACTAGGTAAAACATTGTATACGTCTGCAAAAGTGTCAAAGAAAAGAAGGGAATCAAGAACATTAAAATGTGGATTATAAATCAACTAATAATAAGCATATCATTTTAAATGTACTGTAGAAAAACCTGATTTATTTTATTTTAGTTTAGTTTATTTTATTTTTTTTATTATATTATATTATTATTTTATTTTATATTATTATATTATATTATATTATTTTATTTTCTTCATTGCCTCAAGCACACATTAAAACTTCTCACATTTTATTTAACTCCACTCCCAGCCATAACAAAGCACCTCAGGCAACTCACAACGAATGCTAGACTTTAAAAAGGGGATTAGTTACAGGTTTGGGGAAGAGACGTATTTTAATTAAGATTTGCATTGCAGAGATGAACGGAGCTCTTTTAGAGAAAAAAGCAACATTACAGCCAGAGAGAATCACTACACAGTGCAGACTACACAGAAAGAAGCACCGGAAGCCCTCATAATAGTTTGCTAGAAGGGAAATGAAGTGCCGACGGTGTTCTGGTACAAATGTTCTGAACGGGTGATACAGAGATGAGCTCAGGGCTCACACAACATGAGCTCAGGGCTCACACAATGTCTTATAGCTGTTTAAAAAATATTTTTGGACTGAAAGTTTCAGGATTTGAGTAACCTGGTGTATCACAACAACTCTGTATGAAAACACTGTATTTCCAGTAAGAATATGACTCTTTAATACCAACTCGTTTTGTTGTAAAAGCAGTAGAGATTAAATCTATTCCGATCGAAACGTCACTCCAGCCGTCCTGTTCTTTCGTATGTTTTTTGAAAAGCTCAAAAAAAACGACAAAAGCATGAAGACCACACATGTAACGTTAAAGAGTTGCTACAGCGATTTGAATGAAAACAAAGATTTTCTCATGCTTTTAATGTTATAGACAAAGCAAATAGGATGCAGGGTGTGAAAGACGTGCGTTGGCTTAACGTACAACTGACTTCAGCTTTCTGAATTCACACATCTCAGTATATGCTTATAAACCCATATTTCTTTATCTCTGGAACATGATGGAGGAGGTTTCATTGAATAAGTAACTGAGCCAAAAAATTGAATTTGGGCCTGTTTTGTTGTGCGTTGAATCTCTTTGTCATGTCACACAGTGGTGGTCAATGGCTCATATGAAAGTAGACACTCAGAACTTTAAGAATTGTCATTTTTCTGTTCATAAGAATTTCTGTTTTTATTTAACCTACTAACCTACATATTCATAGAAAAGTTCATGATCAACCTTGTGGTCAAAGTGTTGGCCTACTGACCTGGAGGTTGTGAGTTTGAATCCCAGGCCTTCAATTATGTAGTTGTATTAAAAAAGTTGATAAAATATAAGTCGCTCTAGATAAATGCGTCTGCCAAATGCCCTAAACGTAAACGTGATATCTTTTATAATCCTGTTTGTTTTTTCAATACCCGAACAGATCGTCAGGATCTAGAGGAGCCGTCTAAGGTTGACCAGCTCCAGGAGCCTCTTCTGGAAGCACTTAAGATCTATGTGAGAAAGCGCAGGCCCAGCAAGCCCCATATGTTCCCCAAGACTCTTATGAAGATCACGGATCTCCGCAGCATCAGCGCCAAAGGTAACAGCACGTTAATTTACCTGGACAAAGATGAAATCAAGTATGAGTGAAGACGTTAATGCAGCTTGCTCTTATTTTGTTGTTTGTCTCAAGGTGCTGAGCGAGTTATCTCTTTAAAGATGGAGATCCCAGGTTCCATGCCTCCTCTCATTCAGGAGATGCTGGAGAACTCAGAGGGTCAAGATGGACAGAGCTCTTTGGAAAAGAGCAGCACGGAAGAGAAGGGCAGCTCCTTAGATCTAAAGTCTGCCACGTCGCCCTCTCCGGAACCCACTTCCTCGTCGAGCGAGGAACCGTAGAAGCAAAGAGAAAGCGAGAACCTCATGTCTTCTTTATTTTGCACACCACAAGTGGACCATCAGTGCTACCCTTTCCCCAGTTTTAACTTTTTTTTAAAAGAATTCATTCCAACTTTCTTCATGTACCACTACAAAAACACAAAACATGGGCGGTCGTCAAAGAGAAAATTTGCTTAGCGCTTAAAATCATTCGTACTATGGAACTTCCAACACGCACAGTGTGTATGCGAGCACATTTGTGTGTTACCGAATGCCTAACACAGAGGTGAAACTCCTCAGGTCTGCTGTGAATATTTTTGCTAAACCTGCATGACAGGCTCTTTAATTCGTCCTCCGCTGTCTCTCTCTCTCTCTCTCTCTCTCTCTCTCTCTCTTTCTGTTCCTCTGCCATCGTTTATGTTGGCCTGCATTGTACATACCATCGTATGACAAGATCTCTGTATGATATTTTGTGGTGCTTTTTTACAGTCTTAATATTCTCGTTTGAGGGCGAAATATTATGTTTAAAGATGAACACATTACCTTTCACCATTAGAGGGCACTATAATGTTAAAGAGCATCTCCAACTCTGAATGGACGTTTCCTGATTTTCAGGGACTTTCGGGTCAGTAGTTGCTCATGTGGACAAGAAGCTCAGCTGTGTGTCTTTAAACGAGGCACTTCATATACACTTAATATAAATTCCTTAATTTACAGCTATAGAGAATGTTCTGGGATAAATACAATATGGCAGTCTAATGTTTTCTATATTCATATATTTGTTTCATATCAGGAAAACACACACACACTCAATCTGTATTTACCAACTGACTAACTATCATTTACTTTCTGGTAATAGAGGTCGTCCATAGGAACAGTATTTTCACTTGAAATCTAAGTTGATATAAAGTCTAAATTACTGATGTGACATGGCAGACTTATTGAACTGATATACATTCATCATGGTGGTGAGTCCCAAGAATATGGGGACTGAAGCAGGACTACAGTCTGATTTGGACACCTGTCCATTGCAGGGCACCGGGCACACACACGCACGCGCACACACACTCACACTCAAACCTAGGGGCAATGTAGAGAAGCCAATCTAGCCTTTTTATGGGAGATTGAAGAAAACCACATGAAACTCATGCAAAAACTGAAAGAGCATGCAGAACTTTACAGAAACTTTGCAGTCACCTGAGCTAAAGATCAAATCAGAGATTTGGGAAGGAACCAAATCCAGTAAAGAAGCCTTTATTTAGTCACATAATCATTACAGCACAGTGAAATTCTCTCTTCACATAGCCCAACAATGGAGGTTGGGGTCAGAGAACAGGGTCAGCCATGATACAGCGCCATTGGTGAGGAGAGGGTTTAAGGGCCTTGCTCAAGGGCCCAACACTGGCAGCTTGGTAGTGCTGGGGCTTGAACCCCAATCCACTGATCAACAACCCAGAGCCTAAACTGTTTGTGCCATCACTGCAAATGCATCAGGTTGTGATTACATCAATCTCACATAGTAGTTTTTGGGAGTAAAGCATAGTTCTGTACAAGACAGTGCAACTATGGAGTGCAATTCACAAAATCCACTGCTGATCCTAATCCTAATGCACTTTTATTTAGGTTAAAACTGTCTTTGTAAAAATCCCACTTAGGGAAATGACTTGAAAAACACACACACGTTAACATATATACACAGACACACACATACACACACATTTCTCACATGATGCAAGCTTCACAGTGGCACTTCACAGTGGCTTCACAGTGGCACTTAAACTGAAACATTTCTATGAAACTATAGATCGTAGTTTCGGGCTGCGAAACTACGATCACAGCTTCTGATGCAGGAAGTTCAGATGTTTCTACATTAGGAAATGTGGTCAGGAGGTTAATATCACTCCAGAGGTTCAAACACAAGAGTATGGAATCAAACATTTTTCAATTACAGCCACTTTAAATGACTTTACTTAACAGTGTTACAGGTTTTTTTTTTCCACTTACAAGATGCCTCTTGGTTCTTGCTTTCATGTGTTGGGAAAGTGCATTAGTGGAGCTTTTTCCTCACAGTTCATGAATGTTTTTTTTTTTTCTCTCTCATGCCTCAGAAGCATTCTTTATACATAAAGAACTGGTTTTATTCCTGGTTATTGTTTTTTTAATGACGATGATGATGATGATGATGATGATGGTGTTGATCAGTATGAAGGCAACATTTTATGTTTCCTACGTTGTGTAAAGGTGGAAGGTTTATACAGATTGTGCTTTCTTTGGCCTTTCAGACCATCACGACTGCACATGTTTTGGTTGTTGCATTGGATGTATTATACATGCTGTATTTTTTACTCCTGCCAAGCACAGACAGACAGAGAGGGTCATGTAGTTCAGTCAGTAATAACATCTGTAAGTTCTTTTGACTCTCACGAAGGCGTGAGTGACATTATCTCATTAGAACTTGTGATTATGTGACGGACGAATCGGTCGACGCTCACGGTTCAGTTGCACTACTTGTTTTTCGCTACAGAAAAAAATGTTTTCCAGATCTGTTTTCAGCTACGGTTTGCAAACAATTTTTACTTTAAGTTTCCTTCAAGCACCACTCTGGACCGAACAGAGAAGAGATTCAAGAAAATCTGTGATGTTCTGCTGTCTTTCACACCGTCATTACATAACCTTTGGTGTAAAAGAGATGAAAACACGTTCACCTTTTGCCCCAGTCATGTTACAGGAATATTTTGCTTGACTAAATGAAAGCTAAAGGACTTGCGGATCAGAGCAGCGTGACTGAAAGACTTTAACGATAAACACTTTCAGCTTCTGACTCAGTCATTCCTCCACAGAAGCAGTATCTATTATTATTATTCTAATTTTTTTGCTCATCTATGCCCTGTTTGTACATTAACAATGCTTTGTATATTCAAATGCTGTTTACCATGAACTCTCGGTGAAATAATGAAAATATATTTATTTTAAAATAAAGATGTGCGGAGATATTTGGACACCCTGAGTGTTTCTGGAATTTTTATATAAAAAAAATATATATATATTGTTTTTTATTATAGATGTTTATCATTTTTATATATGTATAAAAATGAAAAGATGGTGTGTGTGTGTGGAATGCTGTTATAGAGAAACCATAAACACCAGTGTGGTGTGATGCAGACCGATATGGATCAGTTACTGTTAATACCCCAGAGTTGATTATCTAACTAACTAAAAATAATTAACACTAACTAAAAATAATATTTTTCATCTGTTTATCGTTGCATTGAGGAAACTGATGCTGGAGACTTCCATAAATCCTGTAGATTATTTTTATTAAGTTAAATCACAGCTCGTTTTTTATTAGCATTTAATTATTTGACATACAAGTCTCTGTAAATAAAGTGTTGTTATAGAAACAATTCTAAAACATTATAACGAGCATGTTAATAAAAACCTGTGATTTAACCTACAGCCAATACTTCTGTCAGAGCTGCTGTTATAAATAATGATTTAACAGCTATATAGAAGGTCTCCGTAAGAAATGAAGCAAACTTCCAAAAAGAAGAACAAACACCTTTTACATTTCATGTTTATTTCCAAGTTCATCTCAAAAGGTACACTGTCTCTTACTTTGAACATTTAAAATGTGCTGGTCTAAATTTCTAAAAGCTGCTTAGGACAAATACAGTTTGATGAAAAAAAAAACCTGTATAACAATAATAATAATAATATTAATAACAACAATAAAAATTGTAAAACAGCTACACAGTAAAAAGCATTTAACATCACAAATAAAGAAAAATAAAACTGGCAAGTGAAGAAATGTACAAAAGTCTGCAGGACAAAAGACAGAAGCGAGAGAGAGAGAGAGAGAGAGAGAGAGAGAGCTAAAGAGTGTGTGTGTGTGATAAAGAGAGAGAGTACTGGAGTACTGATAAGCTGCCTAAATAAACATATCGTCGTCGTCGTCAGACTCGGCAAAGTACTTGATCTCCTTCTTGGCTCGGCCTGACCGGTCACGGGACGTGTCCAAGCGGCTGAAACCCTTACTGTTCACTTCATCGTCGTCTTCATCTGACGCGGCCTTCTTCGGCTTCTGTACTCAAACACACAGAAGTCACGGTGAACAGAACTGAAAGCTGCAGCAGCGTTCGAGTCGTCAATTACTGTCGTTTTCATTCTGAATTTAAACTGCTTTGAGACAATGTTCAATGTTGAAAGTGCTATACAAATTAAATTTGATTATAAATTGAATAAATCAAGTCCATAATTAAGACTGTTTTATGATTCTGTGATATGACTTAATAATTGGACCCCTGCTGGCAAAGGTGTTAATGCAGGAGGCTCTCAGCAAAATAATGGCTACAGTATATTGATTTTTTTTTTGGGTTAAAAAAATACCAAGGGACAATTAATACCGTATGTAATATGTAGTACATAATAGAATATGTATTATAAAGTAATTATATTTGTTTAATTAAGTTACTCACTCTGCTGCTAGGAACTTTTCCTGTCTTCTTCAAGGGTCTATAATCTTCCTCTGAGTCAGAGTGCTTCCTCTTCCTCCCCCTGCCTTTGCCTGGGCTTTTAAATAATGTCGATGGTGGTTTCTTAGCTGCCGTGTCTGAGTCCGAGTCCCACACAGAGGTGTCCGGTTTCTTGGTTGTGGATGGAGGTTTCCACGGTTTAGGTGCAGCTTCAGTCGGCTTCTTAGCTGTAATGAAAAGAAAAAAGCAAGAAAGCTGAATTGGAAGTTCAACATTTTTAAATGAATAATCAAGCTCTTTCTCACTGAACATTCGAGCAGCTGTTTATTCATGCGATTATGCAATCAGTGTGTAATGTGTACCAGCAACACGATGCTTAAATTAATATAGTGCAAAGAGCTTCAGTTAATGTTTACAGTTCAAGGCAACACCGGGCAGATTTAACAGACTGTAGTCTCAGATGCCTGTTGTTAGCGGCCTGGAGTGAAATCTAATCTGGTCTTCTGCTGCTGTAGCCCAACATCCTCAAGGTCCCAGGGGTGTTTTAAGATGCTTTTCTGTTCACCATGTTTGTAGAAAGTGGATATATTATCTAACAACAGTCTGGCGATTCTCCTCTGACCTCTCTCATCAACAACAGCCACATGCCAGATGTTTTTATTTCTATGTAAACTCTAGAGACTCTTTGTGCTAAAATCCCAAAAGATTTAAAAAAAAACCAACAACAACAAAAAACACCCTAACCTGCCCATCTGGCACCAACAGCCATGCCATGTGCAGGTGCACAGGTGTTAATAATAAACAGTAAGTGTGTAGTGAACCAACTGTCTTGGGTGAAGTGTGCAAACAGAGAACTGCAGCAGTTGTTACCTTTCTTAGCAGGTGAGGGTTTGTCAAACGCTGAGCTGCTGGAGTAGGAAGAGAACGCAGCGCCCCTGTCATCATCACTGTCAGACTTTACTTCTGTAACACACAGTTAATACAGTCAAACTGGTCCTGTTCTAAAGTGCATGAAAACTATTTTGGATTGAAACACACACACACACACACACAAGCACACACACACACACATACACACACACATACACACACATACACACACACACACACATACACACACACACACAAACACATACACACACATACACATACACACACACATACACACACACAAACACACACACATACGCACACACACACATACACACACACATACACAAACACATACACACACACATACACACACACACACACACACACATACAAACACAAACACATATACACACACACAAACACATACACACACACACAAACACATACACATACACATACACACACACAAACACACACACACACGCACACACACAAACACACATACACACGCACACACGCACCACTGTCACTGCTCTTCTCTGAGAACGTATGTTTGGATGAAGAGAATATGCTCTCTGGTTCCTTCTTCTTCTTGGTCTCTGAGGCAGACCTACACACAATAATTTACAAAGTAAATTTAGATGAAGTGTCTAAAACCTCAACATGACACATAATAAAGAAATAAAAACATTTCCCTAAACTTCCTTGAAAGGGACCAGGATTATGGATACAAGACAATTGTTAAAAATAAATTTTAAAAAATAAATAATAATAATGCAAAAAACAAACAGAAAATCGAATTGTGCATGAGTGTAAAATGAACATACGAAGTGATTGCTGGTTTAGGGGGGAATATGTCATCGTCATCATCTTCCTCATTGTTAATCAGTGCAGTGCTGAAGCTCTCCTTGTAGGTGTGGACTGGTGAAGTTGGTGGCTCGTTATCGTGATCTTCTTCCACGTCTTCCTCTCTCTCCTCCTCAGAGAAGTCAAAGGTATACTTTACTTTTGCAGCTGGAGAAAAAAAGCGCAACTTTATAAGCAGACAATCGCTACTAGAATTCTACAATAACAGCTTTTTGAACACGTCTCTGAATAAATAATCTGAAAAATACTAAAAGTATTTCACAATCAACTGAACTTTGTAAAATGTACTGTAGTTATTATTATATACCATGAACATAAGACAATATGAAGATACATAAAAAATAATGTGTGTGTTGATCTCCTTTATGTTCTAATGTTTGGGCATGTGGTCTTTCCTCTTCGGTCCAGATCTGACGGATAGATTTGAATCCTAAATCAAACTGGTAGTTAGTGGAGAGTTGTGTGGGAAGGAGACCTGATGTTACATAGCTCTCTAGTTGCACATAGCTTGCATCATACTGCTTTAAGCCATCCGTTTAAAAAAGGAAAAAAGAGCTGTATAACAGCAAATGGGGGAAAAGTTGAACACACACCTGAAGCTCTCCTGGATGCCGTGTCTCGGGGAATAACAAGCTGTTCGCTGTCATCTACATCGCTGTCAGACTTTTCGTCATCATCTGACCAAGGATTCTTCTTCTTCGTTTTCCTGCTTGAGCCCTTGGCTGAGCCTGGAGTCTTCCTCTGTCTTGGAGGGCCTGATTGAAAGGCATACAGGATTATATGTATAAATAATGTCTTCTAAACACTGGGACACGGTGTAAGGATGTATAAAGCTGAATACAGTTTCATTGGCCAAGAATAACTATAACTGCTGTTACATTCTTTACCGGGTTCCTTCTTCTCCTTTTTAACACGTGGAGTTTTGGGTTTGGCACCAGGGTTTGGCAGACCAGATGGTGAGATCATTGAATTGTCTCCTGCTGCACCGTTCGAGTCGATCAAGCTGTCATCGTCAAATTCCACCTTCACTGACATTTCAGCTTCACCCTGAAAGATATGCACTTAAACATTAAAAATACATATATAATGGCTGAATAAACATCATGCTCTTAAATAAACAACAAACTCTGAATGCAACAAACACACACACACACACAGACACACACAGTTTAACATCCAGAAGCACGAGTAAACACCTCTACACACAAAACAACCGATTTCTTAAACGCATTGCAACTCCCCAATAAAATATTCTGTATTGATGCTCATTTAAAAAACTCATTTAAAGGTTTAGTTTGTTTTGGATTTTTCATTTGCAAATCTATTTTTATTAAAAATGCCAATTGTCCCTCTTCACCAATACAAATAAAAGTATAAGACACGTACATTAACAAATATCAATAGTGTTTTCTTTTTATGTTTTTTTATGTATTTACTATATTGTAAACATACATATCTAAGTTTCCACAGGACAAAAGACACAAAATACACATTTTGTTACATAGAATAATAATTTGCACATCTAAAGTATGACCCAAATGTTGTGGATGTTATTCAGGGTGTGAAATTACTGCACTCTCTTTGTCTCACCTTCTTCTTCTTGGTCATCTTCCTGGAGGCGTCAGCTTTCATGGCGAGTGTGATCTGAGGCTCTACTCGCCGGCCAAACGGTGATGGCAGGGTCTCTTCCAGCTGGATCTTCTTCGCTTTGGGCTTGCCCACCTTTCCTTTGACCATCTTCACTGCCTTCCCCATGCTGTTGTTCTCTCGCTCTTGATCCTCCAACCGCTGACACACAAAAATACAGGCATAAGCAATGGGGTGTGTCTCAGTAACCACAGACACACACACACACATATATATGTAGCCTGACAAGCTTGAATTAAATTTTAAGTTGAATATTAATGAGCTCATAATTTCAACCGTAGACATTATATTTTAAGGTAAACCTGTATTTTAAGAATTTTTTTTACTTTTTACTTTGTATGACAATGATATAGAGATACAGACATTTTTATTAAACTTACGTTAGGCCAAACACAATGAGAGAATTTCTGCTAGTTTTGTGTGATTTGGTTTAATGGTATTAGAACAGGTTTTAAACTAGCTTTTGGTGGTTGTTTGTGACTGAACGCTCTGTCCTCAAACGACTGTGTTGTGTAACGCTTACGTCCAGCTCTTCGATAAACACAGCCAGGTCTTCTTTCCATAGATCGTCTGAAGATTTTCTCAGCAGTTCGTTTAGTTCCGCTTTCTGTAATCACACAAAGTCGTTTTTTGTGTTTATTCGGATAAAGACAATAGGTTTTTGGTATCTTCAGTACATTTTAAACACTAACTTAGAGAGCCATGAATATATTGTGAAATGATACCTAAATAGAAACGTAGTAAACGACACGGTATAAACGATCTCTTTGTTGTAAGCTTTCTGACTTTCTTATTGATTTCAAAATGTTACTCAGCGTCAAAAATGTAGTGCATTCCTAATAAATAGTTAACTAATGCTTGCCCAGTGTTAGTTAAGTTAAATATACGTTGATAGATTTTATTTCTAACAGGAGAATGAAGCTGAGTATTTATCAGGTGGAAAGATCAAGTAAAAACAAGAACATCGACCAAAGGACTGAAAAAGTCTCTTGATACTCAGATGTTAAGAAAGCTTAGATCCTATGCAAAATGCCTGAAAATTGCACATGTTTAAAAGATGTTTAAACTGACTTAAGGGGAGTGCAGCTTCAAATAAAACAATTTTAAACCTATGGATCTGAGAGGTCGCATTTTGGACATGATGTACCTTCACGTCTCTCTGTTTCAGAAGATCGTCCACCTTCTCCTTGGTCAGGCACCACAGAGGCATGTTAAGGATGTAGTTAAAGTTAGGACCTGACGAGGAGCCGGAGTCCACTGAGCTGTCGCTCGTGTTGCCGTCATTATCCTCATCCTCCAGAGCCTGAGTGGGTGATCATACAGAATGTTTTACCAGCACATCAATCTGGACAAGGTTTATATTACATGAGGTTATTTCTACACGTCACTTTAAATTATGTTGTACTGTTTCCAGCACAGGTTGTAAAACAAATTACTGACATGTGACTAAAATCCCAGACATACTCGTCCACTCTCTTGCTTATATAATAATTACATTCCTCCACCCCATGATGTAAAACTAACCTCATCCAAATAAGTCTTTAGGTAAGCAGCAGTCACGGTCTCTGCCATCGGCTGTACTGAGTACTGGCTCAGAGTGACGAAATATTTAATACGTTTGTTATATACCGTGTATTATTTACTCATTATTCTACTTAAACAAGTGCTATCGATGTATTTGCCTGGATATATAGTGTTTTATTTCCAAAATTCTACTACAAAAACACATTCGGTTCAAGAGAGACAAAATTTAGTACTTAAAATGGTCGATTGTGTGGTATGTTTTTTTCCTAACGGAGTTGATTCGTTTAATTTTTTTATTTAACGAGTTAGTAACAAAACGTATGTGCAAAATATCTTTACCTTCGTATGCGACATCTACGACAAGATATCGAGCTAACCCAGATATGTCTATGGTTAATAACAACTGCTTTGTGATCTCTAATGTATGTGTCCTGTACCTTTTCTTGAGCTTTGGTCCAAGCTGCCACTGGATCAGACTCGTAGCCTCTCTGCAGCAGCATCCGGATCAGCTCCCTCTTAGGCTTGTTCTCTGGAATACAGTAAAAACATTACTCTAATAAAACTGTATACTGACATAGACAGTGAAAAACAGTGAGCACTGAGCTCTGATCTATTAATCTGGTCTATTAATCTGGTCTACTAGAGATTTATGGCTGTTATGACCAATTTATACACAACAAGGAGCCTATTATTTATAGAAACCCAATGCAAATATTGAGCAAGCGTGATAACTAGGATCTATGTTTTTTTTTAATGTTTTTTATTCCATATGTTTTATTTTTATGAGGCTGTTACTCAAACAGGATGTTTACAAGTGTCTAACAAACCCACCAAGCCTCCATGTATTTAACAGTCGTTGTAAGGCTGTCGTTGTAACCTGTTTATCACTGGACATCCTAGTTTCCTATTTTTTTCCTTCCCGCTTTCATACTCAACCCCCAAACATTTCAAAAGCTGCAACTTAAATATAAAACACTGTTTAAAAGCTTCTTTAAAGTTGAGGTGTTTGAAAGCCAATGTTGATATCTGAAATCACCTAAACAAACACGCCCCTAACCCAAACGGGTGTCACCCCTGTTTTGATAGCTCTGCCCCACACATACATACATAACCCAGGCAACTATTATGGCAGAACCTGCTGGAGCAGCTGGTCGAGGGATATTTTTATCAGTAAATGAACTCAATGTGTAATACTATGGTAATACAAATGTGTTTTTGTAGTACTGTGTGTTGTACTGTGAAAGGATTAGCTCCGTTTCACGCAGAAGACAACGTTCAACACCTAAAACCCGAGGCAGGTATCTGCCATGTCAATGTTTCAATCGTTTTTGGCTAATGTCAGACATGCGCACTGAACACTCTCTCCGCCGCATTTTGACAAGACACGTTTGTTTTGTTTGTCAGTTTTCTGAAGCATTTTTCAAACATTGCGCACCCCACCTTTATTCGAAACACACCACTATTGACCCCGTATTGTTTTTTTTATTATTTACTCATCGAGTTAAAGCCCTGTAGTGCTATCAAAATCAACTGTACTCACCGATTGAAATCTTCCCTTCGATCTTCTCCAGAACAAATCGTGCTTGATTGGAAAGTTTCGATGACTCGGCACCTAGACTTCCGGCCAGCCAGTCCTTCCTCAGTTTGTAATAATGCAAGCGCAGCTCGAAGAACTCCTTCAGTATATCGTTCACAGATTCGTACCGCTTCATACAGCCCATGTGATCAAACAGCACCTACATGAATAGACCCCACCGAGAAAGACGAAAGGAGTGAATAAAACTCCAACAGACCGATACAATGTTAAATGATTATGCAGTTCTTTGGTAGTTATAAAATAACAGCAAAACTTGTTTTATTTGTGTTGTACACAATTCTCTGTCTCACCATTGAGTTGCAGGTGAGAGAAGACTGCAGTTTGAAGACTTTGTGAAGGCCTGCAGCTTCAGCCTGGGCCAGCTTTTCCTCTGACATGCGCACCACAAACTTCACTGTGGTGTCTGTGTGGTACTCCTTATAATCAGAGATGAGAGCTGGGGTTTTCTCTGTGCCCTGCAGCATGGGCTCCAAGACTGACTCCTTGTACGCCTGCATGAAATATAGGAACAATCAGGGAAAATATTCCTGAAATCAGACCAGGGGCCAAGGGTAAAAGACAGAGGTGGGAGTAAGTCACACATGTGCAAGTCACAAGTAAGTCTCAAGTCATGAACGTCAAGTCAAAGTCAAGTCGAGTCTTTTTTTAATATTTGTCAAGCAAGTCTCAAATCTCAAATTTGCGACTTAAGTCTGACTCGAGTCAAGTCGAGTCCCCCATCTTTGAATCATTTAACTCAAGTCAGAGTCAAGCCTCAAGTCATGAAGGTCCAGTCAAAGTCAAGTCGAGTCTTTTTTAATATTTGTCCAGCAAGTTTCAAGTCTCAAATTTGCGACTTAAGTCTGACTCAAGTCAGGTCATATGACTCGAGTACCCCATCTCTGGTAAAAGATAAGCCACGGCAAAATGAACCTTTATTAATATTTATGTGGTCTTCTTTATTCTTTCTAAACCCTTTATTTCAAATACTGTAAAAGTTAAATGAAAGGAATAAACCGTGACATGAGACGGTTGAGCATACCTGAGTCCATGTGCGTATCGGGAGCTCTGTGATCTCAACGGTGTTCTTGTCAAGGACGGAGATCTCACCACTGACCATGTACTGGTTCAATCCCAACTCATGGATCACCCCCTTGAAGCTCTTATAGCTGGGAAGCTGCACAAGGACACGGACATGGAACATCAGCACATCAAAACACAAAAGAACTACAAACAGTGTAAACACCTCAGTCAGCGTTACAAATCAATGTAGCAAAGCAAACTGGCTTTTTTTGCCAAATCTGATGTTACACATCAGATGGTGATGTATGTCTATCGGTGGCATGAAGCTTTTACCATAGGCAAAGGATCTTGATGTTCAAGCATGCGGTTAATGTTGTTGACGATCTCTCGTGGGTCATAGTTGGGGATCTTGCAGGCCCAACCGGTCCCAATACCCTCTGCTCCGTTAACCAGCACCATGGGAATTATAGGGATGTACCACTCTGGCTCCACCTTCTGGTTGTCATCGTAAAGAAACTTGAGCAGGTTGTAGTCCACAGGTGGGAACAGCAGCTTGGTCAGTGGACTGTTAGAGAGTGAAAAAGACAGCGACAGCAAGAGAACAATTAAATATTTAGAGCATGGAAATCTCAAAATTTTTTTAACAATAACTCAATTTTAAGAGGCAGATTTCCCACCGTATTTCTGGAGTTAAAGGCAGCCTACTTTGAAAACTTATGATACGATGCTGTATAAAAGTATACAGTCCAGAAAATGTGTTTACTTCTATTAATTTGCGACTAAAGAGAGAGTCGGGAGCCGTAGGATGCTAGGAAAGGTCTGTATATGAAGGTTGATGAAAAAAAGAGAGAAATTCCTTCTGCTTTTCATGCAACCCCCCACATGAGGTTGAGGTTGATGCTCAAGAACAATCCACTTACACGGTAAAGAAATGTAACACATAAATCCTCTCTGCAGACTGACAAACCTGAGCATGGTGAAAATGTAACGCGGGCTAGCCGCATCTTTGCCGCCGTTGATGCGAGTACCAAACTGACCCAGGGGCTGCAGGATGTTGATGTTGTTGCTGCCGACAAAGTTTTGAGCCAAGTTCACGATGGTCATCATTAGAGCTTGCTGTTGACAAAAACATCATTCGTTTAATGCTCTTAAATTGCTCTGTGGTAATGCTTATGAAACAAGCGTACGCTGTCATCCGATACAGAATACATGCACTACGGTTCGCAAATGTTATCACCAACTCTCTTTCGTCGCGGCACGTTCTAACATAAGAAGTTGCCCAAACACTTGCTGTGGTTCCTCCGAACTGAGCTTTAGGCAGATGGTACAGATCATACTCTGTGAGTAATTTCCCTACCAATTTTAGAGAGGATGAGAACACCGTGATGACCAAAGATTTACACCATCACAAGATTTTAAAGAAAAATCATTTTTGCTGTAGTACCATTTCTAAGAATATATTTGTCCAGGCTGAAAAATCTAAATGCACAATGTTCCCTTTGACAGCACTGATGTGTTGAGTGTAATGTAATGTAGTAAATGTAACAAACAGGAACTAAAATGAACTTAAAAAAATCCAAACAACTAAAACTTTTAATATTGGATTGGAGGCCTATGGAGAGATAAATAAAAAACCTTACAGAGACAAACACACGCACACACACACACAAACACACCTCGCCGTGATGGTAAGCAGACATCTCTGCGACTGAGCCAGCCAGCTGAGCCACTTTCACCTCCCTCTTATCGTTCCTCTTCAGGCAAGTAAACAAGACCTTCCTCTGGCCTGGCTTCAGACCTGCATGCAAAACAACACACCCCAGATATTCACCTTATAGCCTTTAGACAACTGGTAAGGTAGCGCTGTTTGTACTCATATCAGTGCTCTTCACTCTTTGTAGGTTGTTGTAAAAAATGTATTTTAGATGCCACAAAAGACATATAAGTTCGTTGCTGCCATACACACACACACTGTACACACACAGTACACACACTCACACACACACAGTACACACACACACACTCTGTACACACACACACTGTACACATATACACACACACACACACTCTGTACACACACACTCTACACACACACACAGTACACATACACACACACGCACTGTACACACACACACTGTACACATACACACACACACTGTACACACACACACTGTACACACACACAGACTGTACACACACACACACACACTGTACACATACACACACATACACACACACACTGTACACACACACACTCTGACTGTGTAACTGTCATGTGTAACACTATTTAGGAGGCGCACCATCGACAAGGGATGGAATGGATCTCTCGTTGTCGGAGTTGGAGAAAAGAATCAGCTCTTTGTTGATGAAGTCGTTGTAGGACAAGTGCCGAGCTGCGGTGCCATACAGGTATTGCTGAAACACAAAAAAATTAGTTTAAAAACGGCTGCCCTTGTTAAAAAGATGATGCTATGCTAAGACTATTCCAAGAGTTAAGACTAACAGGGCTGAAAACCTTTTTTTTTTTTACATCTAAATACACCTAAATCTCTCTTTGAAGCATGTGATAGAAAGGTGGATGTGAAAGGTCTCACCTCCGGCAGACCGTGCATCCTCCTCTGCCGCCTGTCCTCCATGAAATTAGTGAGCCACTCTTTTCTGTCATCTGTCTTCTTCTTGCTAAAAGCCTTTAGAGAGAAGACAAACAGGCAGAGCGATACGATTACTATACAGTCCTCCGATTACATCCTGAGTTCTAAAATACAATACTGACACATGCACTACTGTACTCAATGTACACCCCTTAGTTCCTATCGTGGCTCCTGGCCACAGATGGCTGTGGATCAGAATTTGAACTCGCAATCAAGTAACAAAATAATTGCACTTTCTCTCTTCCCACCTCTGAAACCTACCAAAGTAATGGCAGCATCGTCCTCTGTGCCGCCATACTTGAACATAATCCGATGTCTATCCATATCAGCAAAGTATTCCTTTGCCTCTTTGCTTGTGCTGGTACCCAAACCTATAGCATCACATCATTAAATAACATCATTAATCAATTAATCAATTAATCAATCTCACTATCTATCTATCTATCTATCTATCTATCTGTCTATCTATCTATCTATCTATCTATCTATCTATCTATCTGTCTATCAATTAATCTATCTATCTATCTATCTATCTATCTATCTATCAATTAATCTATCTATCTATCTATCTATCTATCTATCTATCTATATGCATGATTGCTTGAAATGAAAACAAACCTTTGTAGTACTTTATATGCCATGTTTTGTAATTGTCTGTTTGCTTTTTCCACTCTTCAAACTCTGGAATGCTGTAGAAGGAAACTTCCTGTTTGTTTTTAGTGGCCTGTACACAAAGCAATCAATATTAAAGCTGAATTCAAATCAAATATGCAGCATTTTATGTCTCTATATATATACGTATATATACACAGAATAAGGCAGCTCATACTTTGACAATCGGGGTGATGAATTCTTCCAGAAACGTGTGCTTCAGAAGAGACGGCCAGTTATGGTGGAAGAAGTTGATGAGAAGGCCCTTGATGTGCGAGCCGTCTTGATCCTAATCACAAAACCCAGAAAACATTAGTGCCGTCACAGAGGTGCAGCAGATTATAACATGTTTAAGACGTACCGTACCTGATCGGTCATTATCATGATTTTGCCATAGCGTAGAGATTTCAGGGACTCTGCGTCGTCATAACTCTTCTTATACTGCAAACCGACGATCTTTATGATGTTGTTGATTTCGGCATTCTCCATGATCTTCAGACAGAAGACGACACAACGACACAATTAAACTAAACATGCATCCGTGTTCTATTTAGATTTGCATTATATCAGTTGTGCAGAAATATATTTCATAATAATGCTCTTGCTGAACCATCACTCTCATTTTTTTGCTGCTTTGGAACTTGCTCTATTTTGCTGCTGTTATCATGAATACTGTCCTCTACTCATATTACACACTTAGTCCTTGTTTGTCTTTACTCTTCTACACCTGTATAGTGTTCAAATTTCATTTTGTTATTTATCTCTAATCTCAGCACACAATGTCAGGATTGCACCCTTTTAGAGACCTAGTTTTCTTCCTCATGTTGCCACAGGGAGTTTTCTGTCTTTTATATTCATTATGTCCAAATCTACATCTTTAAATTTGATGTGTTGTGACAGACTAAATAGCGCTCTGTGAATGAAACTGAGCTCAATTCTGCATGTTTACTCATTTAACTACTATGGTGTCTGCTCACCTGTTTGTGTGTGGCCTCTCGCACATTCAGGATCTTGCCTCTTAAAGGGAACACTCCGTATCGGTCTCGTCCGATAACGCCCAGCCCGGAGACGGCCAGCGATTTGGCTGAGTCTCCCTCAGTAAGAATCAGAGTGCATTCAGACGAGTGCTTCCCACCTTAGCATAAGAAAGAGTCAGCAATAATGCACACAAAAGTCAGCAGGATAGAAAAGGTTAAAAAAAAGGTAAAAAAATCCGACATGCCATGCTGTGGTAAAGCTTACAGAAGTATTAAAGATGCAAGGACAACCAGATCATTTAAGCAAAGTGGAAATTTATAGTATTTAGAACAAGTAAATGCATGTTTACATGTTCAGACGTTTCGAGTGCTCAGAAAAACAACGGCATTCGTTTACAAGGATTCGTTTACAAAACACTTAACTGGTCCAAACTCACCAGCATCATTAGCATCATCCAGTTTAGGGATGCCTTTAATCTTGCTGTACTTGACTGATGAGCACTTTTTATTTAGCTGTGTCTGAGCCTTGAACTTCACCCAGTTCAGAATGCTCTCCACGATGCCACAGTTAGTAGCCTGAGGAACAATAAGAGACCGGTTACTTACAGAAATTACGCTCTGTATTAGCGCACTTGTGTATTTAAAAACAATAAAGACATTCAAGGAATAAAACTTAAAACGGTTGTATGATGCTAACGGCTACAAAGGGAGTTCTTAACAAGTTCTTCACAAACTTGACACACACAACACATCAGCTAATTAGCAAGTTCCTCGAAAGCTATGTCAGGTGTCTAACAGGAGGAAGATCGAAAATAACAGTGAGATAAAGAAACACCGGTCTGAATGTTACCTAAAGCCCAAATTTACTATCTGATCCATTAAAGCAACCTTATTATCAAAATGAGTCTTACCGCTCTTATGAATTTTTCAGAGAGAGCACATTTCGAGCCAAAGCTTTTGGTCTGAAGAGTCATGTTCTCTTTAGTCTGGGAGTCGAAGGTCGGGTTCTCGATCAGAGCGTTCACAAACACCCAGATGTGGTTCTTGACCTGAAATGAATCAATTTACTTCATCATCATCATCATCATCATCATCATCATCATCATCATCATCATGTTGTTTAAAATGACAACACAATGCTAATATTTAATGTCCAAACCTGGAATGGTTTCACTGTCACTCCTGCTTTATTCTTCTTCTTCACCACCTCAATGAGTTTTGCCACAATTTGGTCCACGACATAATCGATGTGTCTGCCACCCTGTGAGAAGAGCCAAAAGAAATTACATCCTGGGTCATAGGCCTAAAGTCAAGGAGCGTGCGATCCAGCAAAATAAGTCGTCCTGATAATCCCACCTGATAATTCTGGGATACATCCTATGAATCATGATATTTATGTTCTATAAGAAACTGCAAGCAAAAACAGCTGTTTTTGTGTCAAAGTGGGTCTGACGATTCTTTAATTTGTCCACAAATTTAAAAGGAAAACGGAAAAAAAATAGATATATATATATTTTTTTTTTAAATCGGCTTTTTCCCTTCTGGTTGTAATGATTACAATTAATACAAATATGAATTTATTACATTATAGTAAGTAATACTATCCGTGATATCTCAGTAAAACTTTACAAACATCAATATTATCTGGTCGTATTTCCTGCTACCTTTGTAGTGGCGATGCTGTTGACAAAACTGATCTGCTGGAACCCTTTCTCGCTCATTGTGAGACACACCTCCCAGCGCTCGTTCGCCACCTCGTTAACTACTTTCAGTGCCACGCCGGTCTCGTCCAGCTTGTCCTTCACATACAGATCCACGTAGCTGCGAAAGCCATTCACCTGCAGCGTGAAGTGCGAGCAGTGAGCATGTGATGTGTGAAATCCGGTTAGTTGATCAATTGCAGAGACACACGACTGCGATTCACAGACCGTTAATACATGATTCGGTGCGAATCTGTTCATAATACGTAAAACGAAGGTAAATCCATATTCAGGAATGAAATAAATCCCAATGTAAGGAACAAATACACCGGGAGGTGCTGTTATAGGAAAATAGTCAAAGACACAACAGAGGTGATGTGGCACAGATGTAAATAATGTTGCTGTTACCGAAACAAAGTTTATTATATATCACTAATTGTACATCCCCAAAGAGATTTATTGTTCTTATACTACACTTTGTCAACAACTATACAGTTTTGTTAATTAGTGAATGATGCATAGTACTTTTTATCCATTTATATTTACTTTTTTTTTATTTATTAAATATCACATTTTCTCCACAAGGTCTCAACAGTGCTGTTGTATAATACTTTTTATATCCATAACACTATAATAACATCCAGTTCCGTTATATAAGAACTACAACTTAAAGGCATCTGGATGTGTGTTTTTAATTGTTAGTATTTTGTGCTCTACTGCCCAGAGATGTTTGAGTAAAAAGAACAACAGTGTGTTTAACTGTAAGGTTGTTTTCATCCACCAGCTGCTTAAAGGAAATGTTAAAACCACAGCCTCCAGCTGCAGCTGGTTCAGTTGTGTCTCTTATCTAAACATGCAATTTGACAATTAAAGGGTTATTCTTCTTCTTTGAAGTTATAATGTTAAATCCGACGAGCTGAAGGCGACGACTACGTTCGGATAAGATGTACCCAAAGGCAGAGACAGCTTAGCATTGTAGGTGAAGCAGGCTGCTTGTTCATGTTCTCGTGTGACTCCGAGCATCTGGACAGCTTTGATAAACGGCACACGCGAGATAATGTGGTGATATCTCTCGTAGCAGCATATAGGATTTGGCCGCCCAAGATTACAGACTACGTAAATGAATTCAGAAAAAAACCAAATAGATAACTGGGTACAATCTCAGTCAGAATAGACTGATTTGTTTTAGACATTATTAGATATTATTATGCAAGGTACTTATGTTGTGCTGATGTTTCATCTTATGTACAAGGTTATGGCAACGTATAATAATATTATAGTATAGTAATACTTTTTGCCCAATGCGGTATGTTGTGACTTACAGGCAGCTTCTTGCCGTTGAGAATGACTTTAACGCCCTTGCATGACCCGGCTATGTCGTAGGCCCTGCGCGTCAGCAGAGCCACAATATCCTTGTCCAGTTTATCCATCTTGAATTTGGCGAGATCAGGCTGGAATGTAACAGAGGTGAAATCGTCCCCGTCGAAGGACTTGATTTTTGCATCGCTGGTTTTTGTCATGTTGTTCTGCCATGACTTTAAGCACAGAAAGCAGAGAAAGATTAATTAACACCTTTTATCAATACTGTCTACAGATACATGAAAGAGTCAGACTGTATTGGCTTCAGACGAAAATCTGGATGGACAGGATTTTGTATCTGTAGACAGTGAACACACACTGCTTACCTCATGTACAGTACACACACATATAGTCTTAAGCAGTATGAAAAGAACAGCGCATCCCTAATGTTCATTTTAAAAGGTTCCATATCTGATACTAAAATACAACTTAAGACCACCAGGGACCTATATGTGTGAAAATGTCGTCTTTTCCCCACCATGAACAGACAATATCTGTGCTTTAAAAGTTCAAACCCACAGAAAGCTCACACAAGAACTCCAGCAAGTCCCAAAACCCTACAAATTTCATATATAAAACTCGTTCTGTCACATAATTTTAACTAGGTGGAATTAGCGGTTGTTGGTACCTGTTTGAAGCTTTGTTTGTACTCTTTGCAGGCAGTTTCCACTGTGAACCTGGTACTGAATATGTTACAGAGCTTAGCACCGTAGCCGTTCCTTCCACCTGCACAACAAAGATAAGACTTTTGAGTTTAAGAACGGGGGAAATCTGGATTGCAAGACAACAGGTATGGGGGAAACACTTACTCAGCACATATAGGCTTTAGCGCTACACAACTCAACCAACTGTGATAAATTTTATTGTAATAATCAAAGTCTGTGAATTTTAGTTGATTAACTTCTGTTCGATTCGATTGCGTTGGTACTGATTTATATTCTATAATATATAAGATGAATAAAACACTGTGGGGCCTTTATTAAAACATATTCCAGGCTCAGGGTGGTGACCTGTCTGTTGTGTGTAAGTCTGAACTGATACCAGCATTTTTTAGTCTTTGCTGAAAAAAAAAAAACAAAAGCTATATTTTTGTTTCCATTACATTTTTTTTTCAAATCTGATTAAATGATTTACTGTGCTATTACACGATATGCCGTTTAAAAGGCACCAAAGATGAATATATTTAAAGGAACATGGGCTTAAACTGTACAACATAAAATATCTTCAGTAATATATAAAATAATCCTAAATCTTGAATTCCATATTTTGCAATCCTAGCAGGATAATTATTTAATCCCTACTCTGTATGACAAGCAGAAACCTGCCCCAGGCCACAAGACTAACACAAGAGCACGCTTTTCCTTTCATTTATTATTTAGTAGCTCATTGTTTTTCATGTAGCGCTTTGGCTTTAGCTCTTGTAGTTACCTGTGACTTTTTTCTCGTCATCATCGTAATTGCTGGAGGTGAGAAGGTGTCCGAAGATAAGAGCGGGGACGAACATCTTCTCCTCTTTGTGCTCCACCACAGGGATTCCTTTCCCATTGTTCCATATGGAGATGATATTAGAATCCCTAACAGAGCAAAATATCACATACACAGTTGATAAGAAGAGAGTGGAGTAGCTGGAGTAGCATCTTTTGGCTAAAAAGATAACAGGCAGCACTCTCTATATTAACCATAGATAAAAACCTGAGAAGGACAGCAAGGGAAAAAGAGGTGGTGTGTGTGTGTGTGTGTGTGTGTGTGTGTGAGGATAATATGTTGATCTCGCTCTCTCTCTCTCTCTGTGTGTGTGTGTGTGTGTGAGGATAATATGTTGATCTCGCTCTGTGTTTCTGTGTGTCTCTGTGTGTGTGTGTGTGAGAAGGACACATGGTTGACGCGTACTGAAGGTGAAGTGAATGTGAAATTCATTAGTCTGCATGCCATCAGCTTCTTCCTCGTCTCCCTCCAGTACATTCCTCCTTCAAATCACCCTCTCACATGCAGCTCAGATAAAAAAAATCCTCAGTTAAACGTCTTTAAGCCCTAATATATTTATTAACATGCTTCTTGTCTATTATTTATAATATAATATATATTATTATAATATATAATATATTTATTAACATGCTTCTCGTCTATTATTTAATTTGCACCTAATTTGCATCTTTTCCTTCCCCTCTACTTTTCCTAACAGCTTCATTAAGACTAAAAACGCATTTGACGGAAAACGGTGGTAAACGTTACAACAGAGAAAACGGAACCGTGCAAAACAACAGCTGAAATATAAAGCCCAGTGTTCAAACAGGCCTATTAACCTCAGAGTATTCTATTGAGCTGTTCACAGATGTATGCTCATATTTGTGGACCTTTATCATCCTTTGCTACTTTTCTTAAAGTAGACGATATATTTATTTGCCGTCAAACCACCACCGCGCTTTGTACCGTGCTGCCGTGGGAGTCGATCGTGAAAAGAGTCGATTCGCGTGATCATTTCGAATGAATGACTCTGCTGCAAGTGAAATAAACCAGCAACAAGAAAATACTTCATCCAGCACATAATCTCTCAGACTACACTACTACACCTCACTCCGACTCAACAATCGGATGCCCGTATTTAAAACCATATCTTTTTAAAACGTCTTAATACGATTTGCTAAAGTGGCTCCACACAGAGAAAGAAATAATAGCAAAGTCTCTCAGCAGCAAAGGACATTCACACTCTGTTCTGAGTATAATGAGCCTGCAGGAATCCCAGATGATATCATGATTTGCTTTATTCTGGAGAAAACAAATAATAATAATAACAATAAGCGCAGGATTAGTGGGATTTTAATAGCTCCCTGCTGCTGAACACTTATGAAGAAGCTGCTGAAAGCACCAACGCTCTACCTTAATAAACCAGTAAAGCACAGCAAGCTGTAGTCTTTATTTATTTAGCGTGAGTGCATTGGGAGTGAGAGAGCAGCCCTGTGAGATGATTCATTATGTGGCAGAATGTTAGCTTGAGTGTAAACAGGCTGAAATTTTTCGGCTTCTCGAGGGAAGTGGAGAAAAGGCACTCACGGATCGATGCTGATTTTGATGGTGTTCATGTTCTTGTCTCGCTGCTTGTTGTCAGCTGCATTAACTGTGAGGGAAAAAAAAGAGGCTAAATCTGGAACTATGAATAGTCCACTTCATTAAACATAACGCTGCATCGGCTCAGCTCAGTCATGTGGCTAAAAGCGGATACGAGACTGGAAATAATCATCTCTGCAGATTTAACGATTAAATTGGTGAAGATGATGCAAACAACAGGAATTCTGGAAATGTGCTGGTTTAGTAAAGCCTTGCATAGAGATTAACTTCATCACTGCTCCGGGTGTGTGTTCACTGCTGTGTGTGTGCACTTTGGATGGGTTAAACGCAGAGAACAAATTCTGAGTATGGGTCACCATATGTCGTATGTCACGTTGTCACGTCACATATACAAAATATGATGTGATAACTAAAATCTGATGTATCCAGACTGGTACTTATATTGGTATCCAGACTGGTACTTATACTGTCACCCAGACTGGTACTGTTACTGGTATCCAGAACGGTACTGATACTGGTATCCAGACCGATACTTATACTGGTATCCAGACTGGTACTGTTACTGGTATCCAGACTGGTACTGATACTTGTATCCAGACCGGTACTGTTACTGGTATCCAGACTGGTACTTATACTGGTATCCAGACTGGTACTTATACTGTCACCCAGACTGGTACTTATACTGGTATCCAGACAGATACTTATACTGGTACCCAGACTGGTACTGTTACTGGTATCCAGACAGGTACTGATACTTGTATCCAGACTGGTACTGTTACTTGTATCAAGACTGGTACTGTTACTGGTATCCAGACTGGTACTGATTCTGGTATCCAGACTGGTACTTATACTGTCACCCAGACTGGTACTGTTACTGGTATCGGTCCGTACACATACTCATAAAAATGTTTCAATAACAACACGTGAAACCCTGCGATACTAAGTGATGTAAAATCACTAAGTGTTGTGCTGTGGTACTAAAAATTGCAGCGATCTGAAATGACTGAAATTAGAAAATTAATGAAGAAAGGCAAAGCAAAGCATTCCTATTACACCAGTAAGCTGAAGTCTAAAAAATCTAAGGCAAAAGTAGTTTATTTACAGCTGCACAGAAGACAAACTAATTAACCATTTAAAATCAACTAGCTAACATTACGCTGTGTAGCAAACGCACGTGTACGTCCTATCTAAAATCGTAAGATAAATAAATGTTCTGTGACGTCTCTGGTCGATCGTTACTGAATAGATTTACTTAATTGGGTATCAGTATTTAAAAGCTACATCCTCGTCAATCTGAAAACAAAACGGCATTGATGCATCCCTACTAAAATCAATTCCACTTCAGAGGTGAGATGCTGAGATGTGGGGAATCGAGAAGAGCCTGGGGCATCGACTTACCGAGAATTTCATCAAAGATTTTATACAGTCCAGGGACGTAAGTGATCTCTCGCAAGTTCATTCCAATCTCTTCGTCGAAAACCCACATTTGCTGGAAATAAGAGGTACAGATTGAAGCGAGTGTGCACTGATCTCACAGGACAGTAAATCTGTCATTAGTTTGTGCCATATTACAATAAGTACAATCTGTTTAGGATCACATTCGGCGTAGTCGCTGTAGAACTGGGCCTCACCTGAGTGACAGGCTCCACTGAGCCGATGTAAGTGTCTGGACGGAGAAGGATGTGCTCCAGCTGAGTTTTCTTCTGGTACACACGCTCTACAGTCATCTTCTTAGAGCTCTCTTTCCTGGGAAGCTCGCTCTTCCCGCCTTCGCCGTTCGCCTCCTCTCTCTTGGTGCCATTGTTCTTGTCAAAGAAGGTCTGTTGTTAAGATCAGCACAGTATTAGACATGCGTCCACAAGTAGATGACTAAATCCAGACTACAGACGTTGTAAGAATGTCTGAATTAAACCAGAGATTTCTGCAGTCAACTAGAGAACTAGAGCTTAAAGAAAACCGAGGTACGGGCTCCCCGAGCCCAAGAACGTCTCTAGTGTATCCTGCTAAAATGTGTGAAAAAGCTGTTTGAAAATATCTTTAAATTTTCATAGATCACAGACAATTTATTTTGTGGTCATTCAGGCACTCTATGAGCAATGTTAAAGACCCAGAAACTCAACATTGTATACTTTTACATAAAGCAAATTCTTTGAATTTAAAGGTATGACTTGCTTATCCAGTGGGATCGTATCCAGATGTTACTTTATTTAAATTATTCTTCAGTAACTGCTCTACCCTGGTCAGGGGCACTGTGAATCCGGAGCTTACTCTGGAGTGCGGTGAGAATACATCCTGAATGGGATGGCAATTAATCACATTTGCATTCATTCACACCTAATGGTGTGTTTTTAGGAGGAAACCAGAACCTGGAGGAAATGAACGCAGACACACGATAGAACATGCAGTGAACCGAGATCAGGCTCGAAACAGAAACCTGGAGCTGCCGAAGTTTATGTCTAAATTTCAAATATGGATCCTACATGTATAATGGTTCTTTTAAACAAATCTACAGAAAACGTTTATAGGCTTATTATACACTACATGGTCAAAAGTACGGGATTCCTGACCATCACACCCAGACCTGGTTCATTTTCCAAACTGTCGCCATGATGTTTAAAGCAAACAATTGTGTAGGATGTTTCTGTATGCAGTAGCATTACAATTTCCCTTCACTGGAATTAAGAGGTGCAAAGCTGTTCTGTGCACAAAGCAAACTCTATGAAGGCATGGTGTGTTGAGTTTAGAGTGGAAGCACTTGAGTGTCAAGACCTTCTCACCCACCAAACATCACTAATGCTCTTGTAGTTGAATGAACACAAATCCAAATCTAGTGGAAAGCCTTCCAGAAGAGTTTATTATAAGGAGAAGAACATCAGAATCAGAATCAGAAAGATCTTTATTGCCAGGTATGTTTTCACATATGAGGAATTTGTCTTAGTACAAGAAGCTCCACAGTGTAACAGAATGACATTGACATTAACATCTGGAATGGGATGATCAACAAGCACATATGAAGCACATATGATGTAAGGCCTGCGTAGCCTAGTGGTTAAGATGTTAGGCTATCAATCAGAAGGTTGTGAGTTCGATCCCAGGTCCACCAAGATGCCACTGCTCGACCCCTGAGCAAGTCCCTTAACCCTCAGTTGCTCAGCTGTATAAAATTGAGATAATGTAAGTCACTCTATCTAGATAATGGTGTCTGTCCAATGCTGTAAATGAGTGTGATGGTGAGGTGTCCACAAACATTTAACCATATAGTGTATCTGTAAATATAGCAACATGTATAATTACTAATTGTCACTAAATTGCAGCTTCAATTCTACATACTTTACTATAAAAACAATAAAATATATAAATATCAGCCGATGTCCGTAGCCGACACTGTTTTTGCTACAAATAGGCATGTAGTTTAAATTCACTGGTTAGTGGGAAAAGTAAACATCACGTCTTTGCTGCCTAAAATATTTGAGGACGGGATGAGAAAATCAATCCGGAGAAGTACAGAGTTTGATCAGTGTGTCCTGATTTCACAACGCATAAAGTTAATTAAACTTTTGCCTTACAGAAAAACACACGAAAGAATAAGACACGCTTTTAATCCTCGCCTCAGTCATAGAGTGGAAATTAGATTATTTTTCTCTACGTTAATGCTAATAAAATGGTGATACGTTTGGGTAGCACAATGATCTGCTGCCTCGTAGCTTCAGAACCTCCGGCTTGATCTGTACAGAGTTCTTATACCGAGTCCTCATATAAAACATGTCGGCTACACTAAACTGCCCCTGAGTGTAAGTTTGTGCATGAATAGCCCCCGGTGATTGTCTGGTGTCCCATCCAGATGTATTCCACCCTCACACCCAGCATTTCTTCAAGACACTCTGGATCCAAGATCAGGATAAAGCTCCTACTGAATGAATGTGTCATTGCTGAACAATGCTAACACGGTGTAATAACTGTCACAGGGGGTAATTATGTTTATTTAGCACAAATGTTGTGGTCACGTGGGTCAGAGGTCATATTTACACCTGGGTTTTGTTTACTGACGTCATCCATCACTCACGAGCATAAAGAAGTTTTAGGATGGATTTATGTAACGGGTTGATCTCTGGAGGTTTGATTAAACAATATAAACACGTAAACACGAGTCTGTGCTCAGTTTATACGCGCATGAACCACAATTGTATTTATTGTTTCAGTTCAGTTCATAAGTTTTCCTTAAACAACTCTTCTCTGGTGCTTATTTATTATTTATCAGCCACTCACCGACCAGGTTTACTAAAATCCAAGCAACTTTACGCTCGTGAAATAAATTGAATCGAATATATTTAGCTTTAAATGTAAAGAAGTGCAAAGAAAAGTCCGTTGCAGTCAAACAATAGGGCGCTCGAGCGCAGCTAGCTTTGTTAGCATCTGAGTAAAAACATCACAAAAATGGTCTAAAAACGTCCACGATTATATTTGTTTAATAATAAACACTAAAATTTTATTGTCCTGTGTGGAACAGAGTTTCCAGTCATTTCAACCGACGGACATTTTAACATTTGTAGACGTTTATAATAATACACATTACATGTTAGCTACATGCTAAGCTAAAGTTACCTCAGATGCGCTCGCGCGTCGACGGGTGTAATAACGTACGATATTTCTTCCTATTACACACAACACGACGTTTATAACGTATTAATTACACCTTGCGGACGACGTGTGTGTGTTTTACTCACCAAACCGTTCAGTCCTCCGCTTCCTGTAGCGCTGTTAGACATTTTTATCTCCTATTGTGTCTTTTTCCCCAGGTGTAAAAAAAAAAAACTAGCAGTTTAGAAAAAAAATTATTAAAAAAAATATCCTTCAGTGCTACAACGGGGTTAAATCGCCGTCCATGTGAGCCGATAATCCGTGTGTGTGTGTGTGTGTGTGTTGTAAAGAGCTACATACAAGCTGAGACTTCGGCTATTGTTAAAATCGACCAGCGGTACAGCACCAGGCCTGAGCGCCTCTCACTCACACACACACACACACACACACTCTCTCTCACACTCACACACTCTCTTTCACACACACACACTTTCCTTTCTGCTGCCGGCGACAAAACAAAACACACACACGCGCGCGCACACACACTCCTAACGCTTTATATTACATTATATTACAATAAAAGATTAGAATAGAAACGCTTTGTTTTGTGTCTCATGTGAGGCTCCGGATTGGTCCGCACATTTCCCGGATATTCATTCAGAAACAATAACATTGGCGCTGCGTCCCAGTCCGTCCGGCTTCAGAGAGCACCGAAGTCTCACACGACCAATAGGAGAAGAGCAAATCGCAGCTGGCCAATAAGAGGACGAGGGAGAGAGGCGCTCGCCGAAGCGACCAATAGGAAGGAAATCCGAGGAACCGGCGACGAGATAAATCAACAGACACTAACATGCGTAAAGACACACACACACACTCAGAGAGAGAAACGCGCGCTACAGTTAAGCGTCCGAATAATAGCAACCTGAGTTCTACACACATACACAGAAAGAGACAGACACAGGCACTAACATGCGTAAAGACAACCAAACACACACATACAGAGAGAGAGAGAGAGAGAGATCTACCTATATAGCGAGACAGACAGAGACCCAGGCAAACAGAGAGAACGGACAAACACACAGATGCAGAGAGACAGACAGACTGAGACACACAGACAGAGAGACACACAGACAGAGAGACAGACAGACTGAGACACACAGACAGACAGAGACACACAGACAGATAGAAAGACACAGAGAGAGAGAGAGAGAGACATACAGATAGATAGAGACACAGACAGAGACACAGACAGATAGAGACACAGAGACAGACAGACAGATAGAAAGACACAGAGAGAGAGACATACAGATAGAGAGACACACAGAGAGACACAGACAGATAGAGACACAGACAGATAGAAAGACACACAGAGAGACATACAGATAGAGAGACACACAGAGAGACACAGACAGAAAGATGAACAGACATATCCAGACAAATAAAAACACATACAGACACACTGAGAGACAGATAAACAGAGACATGTTGACAGACAAGTTAAACATTAAATAATATTTCCTACACAGCAAACAATTAATTTAAAGGAGTCATTAACGACTGAATAATAAAGTAAATGAAACAAACATAATTCCACACAACAAAATTAAAAAACAAAAATGTTGAGATCTTTTTTTTTTATAACCATTAAAACTTCAACATATTCGAGGTATAAAGTACACCCAGGTAAGTGTTTCACACAATGTTTCAACTGGAATAATTACAAGCTATTTAAATACAGTTGCTCTCTAAAGAAGATTAGTGACGTACAGATCCGACACAGAGTGCTGCAATCGTCAGCTCTCACATCATTATGGATATCAGAAAACACAAAGTTGGAGAAAACAAAAATGTTTAAAATTACACAAGACTCACAACTTCCCTTATAGACGTTATATTCGACGAAGACTGTTCTAATGAAAAGAACATCGTTAGAAAAGTGAGACTGTGCTTTGAGTCTTTACTCACATGAACTCAGACTTCCCAAAACATATATGGAATTTTTTTGCTTGTTAAACCACAGAAATGGTACAAAGGCTACTACTATCAAGCTCCCTCCATTTGCACAAGAATCTCAAACGAAGATGTTTCTGTGTCCTTCAAACTCTGTCTGAACAGCTGGGCGTGTTGCCACGCCGCCTCTCCGTCCCCTCCGCTCAGCTCTGCTTCTACGACCACTTCTGCAGACCCTGTGAGGCCTGTCGGTGAGTGCATTTCACCATCTGCAAAAGCAACCAATGTTACCGTTAAATTAAAACACATTGTAGAAATGCATTCGGTTGTCATTTAGCGAGTACAGGTTACTCTATAAAAATCAAACGATGACAATTTTACTTCGAACTCGCAGTGATTTGGATGCGTTTCCAGATGCAGATAGTACCATCTGCTCATATTTTGAAGATATCTACAGTCGGATCAGCTCATTAACAGCTGTATGATATTTGTAAGACATAACGTTCTTTTAAACAGAGAGCTTTGTGACCACAGAAACTTTACAACAATTTAAGTTTGATCACTTAGTCTTGATTTGTTTTGGCCTTTCGACGATATTGATAATGAGTCCTTTATGTTTGGCTGTATGTTTGTGAAACAGCTTACAGTCCTGCTACATGAATATGAATGGACAAGCACATCTAGCCAGTTACTTTACAGTTACTTGCAAAGCAAAAAGAAAAATGTTAATAAAATTATAGCTGCAAGCAGCAATTGAGGGGGCCAAGAACTTTCTGTTTGCGTCCCTCAGAATTAGACCATCAGAATTAGCTCTTAAAGAAATATGCTAAATCTGATGTTAAACCATCAGGCTGTTGCTGAGAGATTGCCTCACTTCCTGTTTTTTGGGAGCCCTCGATATCTTCCAGATTTTGTATTGATTGGACCAAATTTGTAAGAGATGCGGCCAATAAGCAGTTTTTATTCAATTTATATCTATTGCAGTGACTCAAAAAACGGGGTCTCTGATCCTGACTCCAACTATAGTATGAACGATTGATTCGGTTGGATTTTTATACCTCCAGGAAACTCGATGCTGGAATCCGAGGAGCGTAATCTCCAGCGGACAGCACCGGAGTTGAAGGTTTGACTGACAGCTCTGACTGAGACAGATTTAATGGTCATTCCCACAGGAGCACACACAATCCTCCAACACAGGCTGCCTGAGGAAGCGCCCTCTGTTCGAGCGAGGTACACCTACGGACCAAACACACAGAGAGGGACTGTATATAAGGAAAAGTAATTAATATGCATATTATGACTAAAGACTGACCAATCGGGGGGAAAAAAAATCAAGGCAAGACATGCAGATTATAAAAAAATGAAAGAGCTGCAGATTCACGCTAACCATCTCCCAGTCATGTTCTTCTTTCCTGAACACAGACTCATTCTTCCACACTCCATTTTTCCAGCCCAGGATCTTCTCTTGGTTGTTGTGAACTCTACAGTAACAGTCTTTGGCCACGTTATATTGTAGCTGGAAGGTCTTTGCCTTCTTCTCTGACTCAGTGGGGATAAACACAAACTCTGTGGTTTCCTGGAAAGGACAACAATATGTCGTCACGTTAGGAAATACACCTACGGGACAGTTAGGAATGTAACAGACTTGCAACAGATTTGTAGAGTAAATAAACCTTAAATTAAATGTATAAGAGGATCTCTTACCCCTCTGGAAGCAGAAGCAACAGTACCAGTCTCTCCACGAGCAGCTCTCCAGGCCAGAGAGCCTGAAATACGGCCTCCCATCTCTCCTGGCTTTGGGCTCTTAGGAGAAATAAACTCCACCAGCTCTACCAAGAGCCTCTCTAGCAGCTCTCGCTTTCTGTCAGTGCTCAGGGACTGCTGCCTCTGTACACACACACACGCACACACACACACACAACCAGGAACTAAAAATTTATTTACATTTTTTTTTTCAATAACTGCGATTGCACACTGATACTGAAGATTCCTTGCAAATAAAAATGGCAAATAAACACCTCCCCACAGAAATCTTCAGCACATCCAAAATGACATACGCTGTTCTAAATCCGTTGGTGTTCGAGAGTCCACCAAGCAAGTGTGTGCGTAAACCGTCACTATAGAAACAACTGCTGTTTTAGAAAATAATCCAGCACTGATATAAAAGATGTCTTTAATCGGTTTGCTCAAAAAAAAAATGAGTATTTGAAAAATCCTTTAAAAATAAGAACTAGTGCACAAACTGTTATAATTTTATAATTCCACAACCATGATATTAAAACAGATCACATGGTACCATATGAGTGTCTTTATTTAAAAAGCTTCACCACCATTTAAAGCAACACCGCCAATGATTACACTCAGCTGGTAAAAATAACCGGGAAATAATGTAGAACATTACATTAAAACAACATTTTATAAAAATAAAAACAGTGCATCAAACCGTGGCGTTAGCAAAGGTGTATTAATTCTCTGATAAAACCTGTTTGGAGACTTTATACACACGTTATTCTATGGGGCAGCAGGGGGCGGAGCTTCGTGAACATGAGCGGGAACCATTTGAATATTGAACATAAATTCTGAACCACTGCTGAGTTGAATCTTCCGTTACTTACCTCAGCATTAAACCCATTAATCGTGTGCAGCAGCCATGTTTCCTGAACCTGCTTACGTCGGGTAAGAACCTCCTGATGCTTACAGGAGTAGCGCCACGTTACATCGACCACCTGCGATCGCATACAGAGCGGAGATTTCAAATGTTACATGAGTGATTTAGAGTAGCATCATAAGGGTATTTTTTTCTATAAAGGTTAAGACACACTGGAAGTGTTAAAAGGAAATGTTTATACTTATACATTATATAGAAACGTCATACAGCCCGTTCTATATATAAAATAAACTTTATTGCATCATTAGGGGATGTACTAGCTTAGTGCTTAAGGTGTTGTAACCCCTGATCAGAAGGTTGTGATTTTGAATCCCACATCTACCAAGCTGTGACATTCACCCAAAGCCCTTAACCCTCAATCACCCATCTGTATAAATGAAATAAATGTAAGCGGCTCTGGATAAGGGCATCTGCCACATGCCATAAGTATAAATAAGTAGGGTTGGGTATCAAAAGAAATTTTCCGGTTCCGATTCCGGTTCCAGTTCTGCCTTACGATTCCCGGTTCTGATTCCGATTCCATAATAAAAGAAATGTGCAAAATAATGCACAATACTTAAACAATTCCATTTGTGTTTATTAATCACTCTTTAAATATTTTAAACAGAGCATTTCAATTCATATCAATTTAAATTTAAATAAATCCAACATCAAATTTAACATCCAGAATTACAACTTAGCAAAACAGTCTGAAGAAAAATGAACATGTCTGCTTTCTCTGGGAGAAGACGAGACCTTTCCTGGCTTATTGTATCTCCAGCTGTGGAGAAAACCCTCTCAGAGGGGGTAGATTTGCTTCATTGTTGTAGCTTTGGAAATGAATCCACACTTTAGACTTTTTTTAGACATGTTTAACACAAAGCGTACCTCAGCACAGCAGCGCGAGTGACTGATTTCTGTGGTAAGCTGCATTAATTTGGTTGCGTGACTGTAAAACAATTAATATTCATGAGGTAAGACATGGCTATTTAAAGTGACCGCTCCCAGCGCTTTGCCTGTCATCGCATCGGAACCGCGTTTGGAACCGAAACTTAAAAATTCCGCGCGGTTCCGGTTCCTGTTAAAAAACAGAACCGGTTCTCGGTTCCCAACCCTATAAATAAGTCAAATCCATGATGTTTCTAATTGACCAGGTCAGGATCAGAGGCTCAGTAGTTTCCTGGGTTACGTGACCGATCCTATTATTATATCGTATAAAGCAGAGAGTAAGATTTGGAGAACCTACTGTACAAGATGTTTATACCTGATCTTTAGAGAAAGCAAAGATGTAGGAAAGCTTCTTGCCCCAGCCCATTTCGTAGAGCAGCGGTTTGTCGCATGTATTTTCACAAGGATCACAGTGCAGCCAGCGCTGCTGCGACCGAGAGAACACCTCCGTCCACACGTGATCTACGGACGTGCACAGGGAAGAAACCCGCGCTACATTTAAGGGTCTGAATAAAAGCAACCTGAGTTCTACACGTGCCAAGTTAAACAACATACTTTGACAAAAACAGACATAAACTATATCACACAAAAACAACATGTTTAAATTAAAGTCTGCAAGAAGAAAAAAGAAAGGAGTTCAGAATACCTGTTGAGTCCCAGATGTACCTGGCCTCCAGCCCTAAAGCTCTGCAGCACAGAGTGAAGCAGTTAGCCCATTCACCACAGCGCCCCCTCCTGGTCTCCAGCAGTTTCTCAGGGTTATTATACCTACAGACAAACAGCAAAAGTCTTAGTTTAACCCCTTTTACCAGTACACTGGTGAATTAACTTATTAGACACTTTCAATCAGTATAAACAAATGAATTCTTTTATTGTCGCAAGTCTGATATAAGATGAGTCGATTGAGAACTCATAATAAATGATAAATATTAGATGCTTATGAATAAGCACTGATATCACTGTTTAAAGACTTTGAAGGGTTTTTTGTTTTTGGTATCATTTCTAATAAAATAATACATTAAAAGTATTACGTAAAAACAGAAATACTTATTAAAAAAAAAACCTTCAAGAGGTGACGTAAATCTATATAGAGTATGTGAGCGCTCTTCTCCGGTTTGATAACGTTACAGTGCAAGAGCTTAGCAGATATTTTTTGGGAACGAGAATCTCCCAATGTGAATTGATAAGGCTTTATGTGAGACAATCACACACTGTTAACCAGGTTTAGATGTGTTTAGATAGACTGACTGATTTTACTGCTGTGTTTAGCTGGCTCCTTACCCAACATGAACCATTTTGTCAGGAGGTTTAGAAAGTAACCTAAATAAAAATATTTCCATGTTGTTTTGAATTTGTCCAAAAAACAACAATTTTCCAAAATCCAGCCACATTCATAACACTGTTATAAATATTTCTACAACATCAATAACACAAAGGTTAACAGAGGTTAATGAAAACCAGGATGACTTTCTACAGCACCTTGGGAATCTGGTGGCAAGGTTGCATGCGCTGCAGTAATGGTTCTCTACACGACCAGCATCCCAACGTTGGTCATCTGTCGATGGTGGGAGAGAACCAGAGGTATGTGTGCTTCCCCCGCACTGTCTGCACGGCAGTCTGTCCACCCAGGTGAAGAAATCCTGCTTAAACCACTGTAAGAGCTCCAGCACCAGCATGTCCTCCTCAGCAAGATTACACTCTAAACACAGAAACAGAGGAGTCACAATTCTAAACATGTATGAATTCATTAAAAGGCCTACAATTAATTATAAGGCCTTATTTCTAAACTAGTCATTAAATACAGGCTACAGTATTTATCCTGTAACTATCCATCTTTAAACTAGTCTCTCTCTCGCACTCTCTCTCGCACTCTTTTGCTCGCTCTCTCTCTGTCTCTCTCTCTGTCTCTCTCTGTCTCTCTCTCACGCGCTCTCTCACGCACTCTCTCTCACGCGCTCTCTCTCACGCGCTCTCCCTCT
>NC_083462.1:10871361-10891361 GCF_030014155.1 Tachysurus vachellii | reverse complement strand
CGCTATAAAAATAACTTAAAATAACTAACATATGGCAAATAAATAACTAATAAATGTAGGCTTTTACAGGGCTAAAATAGTGGTTTTTTTATTTTATTTTGTAGTGCTATTATATTTCGACGGTTGATTATATTCAGGCGATTTTTATTATCTAGACGTCTACATAATAAAAGTTCTATTTAAAAAATAAAAGTCTCCATGATAAATTTGTCAACTGAACAGCTAAGAAAATATCTTAAAATAACTAATATACAGCAAATAAATAACTAATAAATGTAGGCTTTTACAGGGCTAAAATAGTGTTTTTTTTTTATTTTGTGCTATTATATTTCGACGGTTGATTATATTCAGGCGATTTTTATTATCTAGACGTCTACATAATAAAAGTTCTATTTAAAAAAATAAAAGTCTCCACGATAAATTTGTCAACTGAACAGCTAAGAAAATATCTTACAATAACTAATATACGGCAAATAAATAACTAATAAATGTAGGCTTTTACAGGGCTAAAATAGTGTTATTTTTTTATTTTATTTTGTAGTGCTGTTATATTTCGACGGTTGATTATATTCAGGCAATTTACCAGGACGTCTACATAATAAAAGTTCAATTTTAAAAATAAAAGTCTCCACGTTAAATTTGTCTAAACTGAACAGACAGATATGTGTTTGTTTACTTATTTATTTAAACAGATAGAGGGTAGAGGTTTATAATTATTACTTTATTTAACAATAACTATATGGTCAAAGCTATGCGGACACATGAGCATCACATTTATATGTGGTTGTTCAACAGACAGTTGCTACCTAATTGTAAGCACACAATTGTATAGAATGTCTTTGTATGCTGCATTTTTTTAATTTTCTTCACTGGAACTAATGTTAAACCCGTTGAAGTACTGCAATGCCTCTAAGCACAAAGTAAGCTCCATGAAGATGTGACGAGTATATGATAAGTCGAGTGTCCCGCAAAGATCCCCGAACTCAGCATCAATTACATTTACATTTAGAGCAGACACTCTTATCCAGAGCGACTTACATTGTCTAATTTTTTTTATGCAATCGAGGGTTAAGGGCCTTGCCCTACAACTTAACCACTAGACAACCACATGCCCTATCAATTAACTCCTTTGGGAAGAACTGGAACAACAGACTTCTTACTTGACATTGTACCCGGTTTCACTAATGCTGTTTTTGTAGCTGAGATAATACAAATCCTCACAGCCATGCTCCAAAATCTAGTGCACTGCATTCTTAGAAAAGTGAAGCTTATTAAAAACGCAAAGAGGGAATCAGCTCTCTGTCAGGAGTCCATATATTTTTGTCCATATACTGTATACAGCAAACTATAAATAATAATGATAATAAATAATACTACAAAATACACTGCAATGCCTATTTATTTAATCATTTATTTTTCTTTTGTTTTTCGCAGAGATCTTTGGAGCTGTCTGAATCAGATCTGATCTGGTCTTAACTGATCCTGAGCTAGACACATAGAGAAAGAGCTGTTTAGTTTATTTGTTTTACAAGTTCTTGGTTAAAATGTTAACTTTTGCTTGTACCCAAATAAAAAAAAAAGGCTTGCCATTTAAATGCCTGTCTACAGTGTACTCATCAAATTCCAAGCCAACCTTGGGGGGTCATATAGGTGCTGAGACCCAAGATTTGATGATACCAGTATGCTCCCTTTGCAAGGTGATTAGGTTTATAACTAACTTATACCAGATACCATACCATCATTATTGCTTTGAGACACTTATGAAGGCTCAAAAAATTGAAGCAGATCTTGATGCAACCCCTAAGATTCAAGTTGTGTCCCACACTACCATCATAAAGTCAACACCATGAGACAACCAAAGTCTTTGACCAGGTGGTCATTGCATGAAGGTGGCTTGAGAGTGAATGGGAGGTCCAAGGGAGGCAAAACAGTCACAACTGGACAATGAGAGCTTAAGAAGGCCAGCCCACAAGGGGTGTGCTAGGTCTGCAAAGCACTACGCACAACAATCACTACATACAGCAGCTCTGGGACTTATATCAAAGCTAGTTGCTGGTATATGATACAAGAATTCATCCACATGATGGCCATGAAGCAGTTCATCATTCAGTTTCAGGAAGAAGGAAAAAGTCGGTCATCATCCAGTGACGCCATCTGCCTAGCAGTGGCTCTGCTTACGTATCCAGAAGCAGTTGTTATTTTCACTCTCTTTCTCACATCCTGTTTTTTCTTTCCTATCTGTACAATTTCTCCTTGCCCCAAAAACATCTTGCTCTCTACAAAGCATAGCTGAACATATAAAAATAAACAAATAAACAAATAATTAAATAAATATAAACAAACAAACAAACAAACAAACAAACAAACAAACAAATAAAAGCACATTTTCTTTGATTAAAGTGCAAATTTAGGTTTTTCATGAAGAGATGTGTGAGGAAGAACTACAGATTCCTGTGATGGCCAGGTGAATAATCTTGGCCATGTAGAGTATGTAAGATACTCAACAAGTTAGTCTAAGCTAGTCTAAGCTCACCAAGCTCAGTATAGCCAAATAATCCTCTCAGTAGATGCTGGGTAACTCTCTCACTCTCTCTGTTTATATACCTTTGCTACCTGCCAATTCACATTCCTGAGAGTCAGTTCAGTGCATTAGCATTCAGCAGAAGATCATTTATTTTAATTATACCCGGGTCAAATCTGACTGACTGGTCAAGAGGAGTTGATTCATTTTCTATGCAGTTCTGAAACTTATAGGCATAGAATGTTTTATGGCTTACAAAATGACTCGGCTAGTTTATCTGTGCATGCCAAACATCAGTCATTGTGAAGATCTCTGTTCTGTTGAATGATCAGGATCGATTTTCTTCTGCAATATGTAAAAAGTTCTGAAGCGTCTACAAAACACAGACAAATAAATGAAATTTATTTCTCGTTTCATAGTCACTGTTGAATGTTTGCAAACGTTTGACTGTCAAATGCTTGAACTCCTGAAAAAGAACTGGTCTACATTATTACAAAACTCCTGAGGGGAAATTCTGTAGTATATACTGTAGTATAGCAAACTGGTAAGTTCTTTCTATAGTTATAGCTCAATTTATTGTAATACATCAAGAGATCAATCATCAGGTCATTTCTCTGACCTAAATTTTGTTCAACAGATATGTGAATGATCTTTACTGAAAAATGTACTGTGTTATTTTATAATTAAGAAAAAATAAATACTGAATTGGGGGGCACGGTGGCTTAGTGGTTAGCACATTCGCCTCACACCTCCAGGGTTGGGGGTTCCCGCCTCCGCCTTGTGTGTGTGGAGTTTCCATGTTCTCCCCGTGCCTCGGGGGTTTCCTCCAGGTACTCCGGTTTCCTCCCCCGGTCCAAAGACATGCATGGTAGGTTGATTGGTATCTCTGGAAAATTGTCCGTAGTGTGTGATTGCGTGAGTGAATGAGAGTGTGTGTGTGCCCTGCGATGGGTTGGCACTCCGTCCAGGGTGTATCCTGCCTTGATGCCCGATGACGCCTGAGATAGGCACAGGCTCCCCATGACTCGAGGTAGTTCAGATAAGCGGTAGAAGATGAGTGAGTGAGAGTCAATAGGCTGGCCATAAAATCACATTCAGCAACTGGCTCCCTGTAATTTGCTGATTTCATTTGTCCAATTCTCTGTTTACAATTACTGAGATCTGCTGATGTTCAAGCTAATCAGCACAACATACCTAAACAGGACTCCACTGCACTGTTCCCATAGGTAGTTTGCTTTGAGACATTTCTAGCTCAGCTTCTGGTTTGCTACCTCTCACCTTAAAAATTGGCTAAGAATAGATACAGTAATTCCAGGTATATAAGGTCTATTGCACAGTAGTGCACGAGGATTAAATTAAACGGGAGGATAACAGGTATGACTCACTTCCATTTTATTGGCGCTATAGTGTGTGAACCTAGGGAATGTGTGTGTGTGTGTGTGTGTGTGTGTGTGTGTCATTCTGCAGATAATTAAAACCTATTGTATTCGCAGAAATTAATGCGATGGGTTGGCACTCCGTCCAGGGTATTCTGCCTTGATGCCCGATGACACCTGAGATAGGCACAGGCTCCCTGTGACCTGAGGTAGTTCGGATAAGCGGTAGAAAATGAGTGAGTGAGAGAGAGAGTAAATACTGAATTGTTTAGTTTCTGATAAATATTGTAGGTGACCAGATTTCATACCAGTAATAGGACATTGTTGACAGATAGGACAAAAGCTTTATTGCATTATTTTGGCTGGTACAGACAGTGTTATATAACTGTAAAACATGATAAGTTATGTGAACATATCTCTTCTCTTTCACTCCAAAATTCATGACTCCAAAAGTTTTTCGGATATTGAACTCAAGTTTTCAAAAAAAAATTTTCTTTAAATAAATCCATTGTCTTGATGGCTTGTGAGTTCAACCAACCTGTTTGCTCACATTTTCAACGTGTTTGCTGCATTTGTAAAGACACTACAGACTTTCATTTGACTCCATTTAACCATCTTGAAATGTTTTACAGTGTTTTAAACAAAACTGAATACAGCATATGATATGAACACCAAAGTCATGCAGGGAATTTAATGGTTGCAGCACCAGACACTTAAATCCCTCTTACTAGTATCAGGAAGTCTGAAAATTCATGAGGGTTTGTTTATGCAACATAACTGATTTCGAAACATAACCGTAACAACATGCTGGCTGAAAAAAAGGTAATGAATTCAGTGTAATTGAATTGCTGCGCTATAGCAATTTACATCTATATATATATATATTTTTATAGAACAGACATACATTTTTTATAGAATTAATTTTTTATTCCTTTAAGTGTATGTAAAGAGTTTTACTAAGTATTTCCAGATTCTAAGTTAATTACTGTTCTGCTGCTGGTCAGGTATTTTGCTTTATTATTATAAAGATTCAAAAGCACCTTTTATATTTAAATATTGAATTATTTATGAATGCATATAATAACTGTATAATAGACTATGTGTAATATTTATACTCTCGATTAGTTACCTCAGGGTTAAAACACTGAAGTTACAAGCTTTAGCTTAAAGCCTATTAAATATATAAAAAATCTCCCACATGCTTTCCAACAATCTTTTTGATAATTGCCGCTTTTCACTGTTTACACAGGGAACCTTTTTTAATCCCGAAACACACTGAATAGTTTTACAGAAGTAACTTCCAAATGTAAGGAAATATGTTGTACGTTAGCAACGTTATTTACAACACGTAGCTATGTCTTACATGAAGTACTTGTTTAAATGTTAAAAATGTTAATAAGGTCCCTTGTTAGCTGGCTATGATATTCCCTCAACTACTTTGCAGATACAACAACTCAACATTACAACTTCTATGTTTTTGCCAACTTATCTTTTGCACCCTTACGCTTACAATGCACATTCGGCAGTTCTTTTTAATTTATTTTACAGAGTCTGCACGCATAGCTACTCTGTATAAGATGCAAATATTTATCTACTATTAATTCTTAAATTTTACATTATTGCTTACGATATCATAAAATCATAGATCGTTTTTAGAATCTAAAGTCTAAAAGATATATACACATCGGTATATAGGTTCTTGTTGGTTTTTACCTTCTGTGAATTTTTATCGTAAATATTGCGAACTTCGTAACGCACGATTTTCTTGAGTTTTTCAGCGTGTTTAAGATTTGGCGATTTTCAGTCCCACAGCCTGGTCGACATTTGTAAACTTTTATGGTACGGAGAAATACAGACGGTAACCTATAGCTCTTTATTAGTAGCTACATACTATTCGGGCCATGGATAAATTCGCTACGTAGAATGCCGAAAAACGTTTGCATTTTAGAATTTTAGCTGATAACCTAACCTGACATGTGTCGTGCGTAATTAAGTACTTCAAATCAATAACTAGTGGACTTTTGCAATTTGCTACATTCTGAATAGCTAGGAGACATTTGATCTTTTCCACCTCAGATAGAGAACAGAATAGTAATGATCACTCGTCTTTTATTGGCCAATGACTTATGGGGTGATATGACTTCAGCCATCAGAAGTCCCTCCTACTTTTTGCAGTTGCTGAGCGACCAACAACCCACAGACGCCCTCTAGTGTCTGTGCTGTGTATTGACCAACTAAGTCCCACCCACTTATCACTTACAGCATCCCAAATAAATTAATCTAGACCTCAAGATTCAATCCATTAACTTAATTTTCACATGATGAACATAGCTTTGAAGTGCATGATGTGTGAATACATCTCAGGGACTACCTATGCTGTTTATTGTGACTTTCTCGACTTTTAAAACACTTACATTTCATTGGTCAGGAATGCAATATGCTAATTAGAACCTAACGTCACTTCCCTGTCATTCAATGCGCCATTTTCTCTTTTTATGTGCATGAACAACGAAGCTACGTTTAGGAATAATTCGTCAGAACGCGTTTGCGGCGCAATTTTTTGTCGCTGCGGCTAGAAAAAAATAAACCATTTTAATTGTAAGCGTGGCGCTGTGCATGCACACTGACCAGGACCGTTGGATTGGTGGGAAATCTGCTTTGTAACCGTTTTAGGAAAAAAGCGGTAAACTCCCTTTGAAAAAAAAAAAAAAAAAAAAAAAATCAGTGGCGTTAAAGGTAAGATTTAAAATCAGAGAACATCAGATATCTCACTGTGGCACCTGGGCAATGATGAGAAGTTAGAGCAATGCGCTCGTGCTAAACTGAAAGTATATTGTGTGTATCTCTAACACACACCAACTGCACATGTTTATATAGATGCACCAAATGATGATATATATATAACCACAATGCAATTGTGTGTGTGTGTGTATATATATATATATATATATATATATATATATATATATATATATATATAAAACAATGTAATGCAATTTATAATGCATTTAATATAATCACGTGAAAAAGATTAAAGAAGTTTTAATGACCTCTTGTCATTATTATTGTTTTATTATGGAGCAAATCACACATAAATAAATAATAAAAAAACAACAACAAAAGAACACTATAAGTAGAAGTGTATAACGTTATGCATTCGTATTTTCATCTCTCTGTTTGAATGAATGCATTCGAATTAGATAGTTGAACAGTATGTTTTCGCATCTGGGGAAAAAAATAGGTATTATTATTATTATTATTATTATTATTATTATTATTAATTAATTAATATTTTTATAGCAGTGTTGTGATGTTTCTGCACACCATTGCTGGCTTTTCGTCAAACCGTTTTCCACTCGAGCATCGTACAGTTTGCATAAATTAAACTGGTGGATGATGATGAAGAGTTTGGGGAGAATTTAGGAAGCTTTTACTCTCTAGCTGTAGCGCGTGCACTGAAAGGTGACCCATTACCCTTAAATTGTAACTAGATAAAAGATATGTTTCTTGCACGATGCATCTCTTTTCCACATTTGGTCAGTGTTGTTTGTTTATTTATTTATTTATTTACTTATTTATTTCTCCAAGAAGATTCATTTCTATTTAGTATTTAGCTTTTTTTGTGTGTGTATTGTCTTTATGTGTATTGCCTTGTATTTTTCGTTTGCACTGTCTTTCTGTCTTTTTTGTCTTTTGTCCTGCACTGTTTGCACCAGGTTGCACTGATGCACTTTATGTATCTAGGACTAACTTACACCATGGACCTGGAGAAATGTTGTCTCATTTCACTGTGTACTACAACAGCTATATATGGTTGAATTGACAATAAAAGCTTCTTGACTTGACTTAGCTTTAGTCATGTTATCTTTTAGTCTTTATTTATGTTCACACGCCGGTTTAAGTTGTGCAGAGTGCATGAAAATTCTTTGGGAAGTGAAGGCATCACGTCTTTGCTTTGGTAAAACAGGTCATGCCGTTTGTTTCCAACATGGTTTGTTGACTTGTAGGTCTAATCATTAATGTGTGGCACTGTGTTGTTATTGTATGCTCCTGTTCTTGTAAAGACAAGCGTTACAGTCAGGTCCTTTTCTGTCATCTGACTCAGGGGAGGAATCATGTATCAGTTTCCAGTTCGAGGACTGGAGAAAATTCGAAGAACAAGAAAGAAAGTTAAAAACATTTTGAGTGAATTTGGCCTTGAAGAGTGCCTAAGCTTGTGTCAGGTGAGTACTACTCTCTTACTCTGGACTCTCTTGGACTGGACGATTATCTTTTCTCCTGCTTGTTTCCATGTTGAATAACAAATAACATGCGTCACCTTGAGACTGCCTGTACGTAGAGTAGGTGTCCTATAAAAGGGGTTGACCTTTTTTACTTGTGCTTTCGATGTACAGAAATAAAAATGTAACAATCGGATAAATTATTTCTGGTTATTAACCGTATTTGTTACTGTTAATTTGTTACAAGCAAATAAATATATGATAGTGTACACATTGGTGGCGGTAATGAGGGTATGAGGGATGTGGTTTGAATGAGTTTATTTATACTTAATCAGGGGCAATGCACAGAGAACATTAGTCTAAGAAAGAAGAGATGTCATGTGCCATGTTGTAGAAAAAAAAATGCTAATTTCCACCTGCAGTCCCTAGAGTGATGTTACATTTACAAAAGGTCATGAAATACATACAGTATCATACATGGAAACATTATTTCACTCACATCAATAAAATCACTAAAAACACTCTCCACTTCATAATTTAACAGAAGTTATACAAAAAAAAAAAAAAACTTCACTCACATCCTAGATTGTATACACTAGTGTACTAGATACACTAGAGTGTATTGCTGTTCCTTTTATATCATCCTTTACTTGTGTAGCTTAGTTGGTGCCTTGGGAGCAGAGCTTCAACGTAATAATAAATACAATAAATACAACAATAAATACAATTTTGTGAAATTTAACTTGCAGTTTTTGAAAGTGCTGTACAACTAGTCATTACTGTCCTGGCTAGTTATCACATCAGGGAGAGAAAACGATTACAAACACAGCTCATGAAAAGGAAAAAGTGAGCTTCTTAGCAGCAGCATTGCAGCAGAAAGAGAAATGTGAACAAGGCTGAAGCTGCTGAACCTTTAGAAAAAGAAGAGTACACACTTCTGTTCCTTATGGCGTTAGCTTATGTTAAGAGCTGCTAGCAGCAACACAACAGCATAAATAAGAACTGGATTTCTGGGTGACAAACACTGATATAATGACTAATTCTGGCCCTTTGAGGTTAAATATGATTAATAGCCCACACTTGAAAGACTTAGACGATCAACAGCAGCAGCTAACATACAGCAGATTAAAAGTGAACCAAAGTTTGTACTATCACCCAACACAACTCATAGAATGCAGAGATGACTTAAAACTTAATACCCAGAATACCCACATGCTGCTTGTTTGTAGTCTGTTTCTTTCTAAAAACACGATTTAGTATTTTGAGGCAAAAGATTAACCTTTAGGCATATTAGCCTTTAGGCATGACACTTTTCATGCAGTGTTGAGTTTCAGAGACATCTTGACATCATCTGTGAAAACATGAGGTCAACACTATTCTGCTATCCCTTCTGAACGGCTGGGTGTAAATAATAGATCCGTGGCTGAGCACACCATCACCAAACACGGGGATCTATCCCATGTGCAATGGCTGCATTGGGTCTGGAGTTCAAATGTCATCTTATTGTTTAACTAAGGATTTCTTGCAAGAGGTATTAGCACCACTTCCCAGTGTACCTGTGGAAGTGGCCACCAGCTGGTAAATCACTATCAACTACTCAGTGTAGCCAGGCCAGCTATTAGCATGTTTTAGAGCGAGGGATCTATAAAACTCACAGGAGACATTTAAATGTGGCACAGTTTTCAGTAGTAAACCTGTACGAAAGCATTGTAACAAGATCACTAATTACGTTGGTTTTCAGCATGGAAACAAATGTGTGGATGGTCTCCACTAGTAACATTAGGCTCTTCTACTTTTCAGAGTTCATGTTCATGTCTTTTATAACTGACTGAAAAAAAAAATCATTCCCCTTTCTCTAACTCAGAGTCTTCAGGAGTTTGATCCAGGAGATAGCATTTTTGGTGCTACTAAATGGACTGATTTATCAGACGGATTTAACGGAAAGTGGAAGAAAAAGGTGAATACACACACACACACACACACACATGTGTATGTATGTACAGTATCTCACAGAAGTAAGTACACTCCTCACATTTTTGTAATATATTTTATTATAACTTGTGATATTATAACATAGTTGTATTATAACTATGTGACAACACTGAAGAAATGACACTGTGCTACAATGTAAAGTAGTGAGTGTACAGCTTGTATAACAGTGTCAATTTGCTGTGCCCTCAAAATAACTCAACAAACAGCCATTAATGTCTAAACCACTGGCCGTAAAAGTGAGTACACCCCTAAGTGAAAATGTCCAAATTGGGTCCAAAGTGTCAATCTTTTGTGTGGCCACCAGTATTTTCCAGCACCGCCTTAACCTTCTTGGGCATGGAGTTTACCAGAGCGTCACAGGTTTCCACTGGATTCCTCTTCCACTCCTCCATGACAACATCACGGAGCTGGTGGATGTTAGAGACCTTGCACTCCTCCACCTTCAGTTTGAGGATGCCCCACAGATGCTCAGTAGGGTTTAGGTCTGTAGGTCAATAGGAAATGCTTTGCCAGTCCATCTCCTTTACCCTCAGCTTCTTTAGCAAGGCAGTGGTCGTTAAGTGGAGGTGTGTTTGGGGTTGTTATGTTGGAATACTGCCCTGCGGCTCAGTCACCGAAGGGAGGGGATTGTGCTCTGCTTAAGTTTGTCACAGTACATGTTGGCATTCATGGTTCCCTCAATGAACTGTTCTAGCAGCAATAGACCATGACACTCCCACCACAATGCTTGACTGAAGGCAAGACACACTTGTCTTTGTACTCCTCACCTGGTTGCCACCACACACGCTTGACACCATCTGAACCAAATAAGTTTATCTTGGTCTCATCAGACCACAGGACATGGTTACAGTAATCCATGTACTTAGTCTGCTTGTCTTCAGCAAACTGTCTGCGGGCTTTCTTGTAGAACATCTTTAGAAGAGGTTTCCTTCTGGGACGACAGCCATGCAGACCAATTTGATAGTGTGCGGCTCAGATTCAGGGTCTTGGGAATTTTCTTATAGACATGTATGTGTCTTTATGTGTGTATAAATAATATATACACATTTAAATAAATCATCCGTCCGCCACCCACCTGCACCATAATTTTCTCTGATTAAGATATCCACATTCGACCAGCACCCATTGTCATATTGCAATTATTCTAATTCTATGTTTTCAGCATGATGTCAATAGATGGTTTTTAAAACGGCAAATTTGGTGCAGTTAAAGCAATCTGTGCATAATATAATATGCTGAATGGATGCTGCTTTTAAAGTAGCATTTATTTATTTATTTCATTAATGAAACAAAAGGTTCTTGTTTGGCCAGTTTAAACTACATTCTATTACTAGCATAAACAAAGGCTTTACTCCCTTTCAGACTTTAGCTGGAACGTTACCGTTTCTGTCAACTTCGAGAACAGGCGAACGCACGACCGCAAATGACATTTGCTCAGACTGAGCAATGACTGGATATCGGCTATTAGCCCCATCTCTTCAAATAACTCCTATATATAATGCAAATATTGCCTGTCTGCATTTAAACCACGTTTATATTTAGAGTATGTTGTTAATATTTGCATCATTAATGACTATCTAATCCACCCGTGACCCACCTGAAATTAATCAAAATATAATTTTTTATTACTCGACCCACCCGACCCGCAGATTATCCGCAGCACCCAGGGATATAACCACAATCCACATGTCACTAAAATATGTATGTGTGTGTGTGCTTTTTCACTAGCTTATACCCTGCATTCTAATTTTTCCACAAATATTACACCCATATGTGCTTGCCAAACATTCCATTTCGGATTTATTCCCTTTTGCTCTACTAAACTTTGGAGTGTGGTTATGGGGATTTGTGTTCATTCAGCTTTAAGAGCATTAGTAAGCTTGGGCAAGAGCAAGGGGTGGGTGGTGATTTGGGGCAGACATAAAGGTGTGGTGGTCAGGTGTCTACAAAGAGAGCTATGCAGTTACAGCTCTATGCTCCTGAGAACTGTACTTAGTTGTATGACAAAAGATTAATAATAACCACCAAACTGATAAGTCCTTTATGTTTAGTTATAGACTATCTCTTTGTTTGATGTAGCTGTTATAGAATGTCCTAATTAGATTAAGACTTTTCACTGTACATATTTCTAAGCATTTGTATCCTGTTCAGTTTAGAAATCTGAGTATATTATGACTATGTTTATGGCCATGATTGTAACATTTGTGACTTTTTTTTTTTTCCTTTTTCTTTAGTGGACCTACCGCACCCGAGGACTCTGCTGCTCATTATGCAAATTTTCGACACGGTCCTTATATTCATTCAAAGCTCATATTCATCGCTACCATGATAATGAGCAGTCAGCCTGCAGTCTCTCTTCCTGCTCTTCCTGCCCGTTTGTCGGCCACCCTAAAGTCATCTCCAGGCACTATAGACTGTTCCATTTCGAAAACCAAAAGCCAGAATCTGACACAGTGACACCCTTGTCTGCCAAAGCATTAAGTGGTCACACATTTCAGTGCCGAAAATGCCCTTTTCGCGATGATCTCTTGTACAGCATGAGAAAGCATGTTCTCATTAATCATTATACCGCACTGTTGAATCGTTTTGCTGGACAAAGAGCAGACACTGAATTAAAGGCCCTTGGGCAGATGTACAGGAAATTTTATTGTAAGGTTTGTGGTGCAAATGCAGACACATCCGAGCACTTGCTATATCACATACTGACCTCTGACAAGCACAGGGAATTGGATTTGCACATAAACTCTCTTATTTTTGAAACTGACACTAAAAAGCCGGCTCCCACTCTAGCACCAAAGATTCAAGTTAGTCCCGTTATAACAGGACCACCTAGCCAACCTTTACTAACTCCTGTACCAGCTCCAGGCACAGTCTTGCCAGTATTGGCTAATGGTGGACCTAGATTACTTCCTCCTCCTAACACGACAATTCTTCCTATTCAAGCCTCAGCCCTGGTGCAACTTGCCAGTGCTGAGGCAAAGGGTTTGTTGCATCCTGGCCAGCCACTGTCTATCCAGAATGTTCAAGCTCCAAGAACTGTCACTGCAACGCTGCCTAACGTTGGAGGAACGACTCCTGCCCCGACACTTCAGTCGGTTATTCCACGGCAACAGCCAGTCAGGGTTGGAGTCCCAGGACCTCATCATCCTCCGTCTCGTCAAGTTCTGCTTCCACCTGGGGTACAGTTTAATGTCCCGACTTTAAGGGGGCCTGCACCACAGCCAATGATTGTTGCTCCACGGTTCCCCTTGAATCAGCCTACCCCCAGAGGTACCATGCTTACATCCCAGTCCCTTCTGAGTCATCTGATCCCCACAGGCAACAAAGTTGATGGGCTGCCTACCTACACCCTCGCACCATTACAAGTTTTGTCTGTCCAGGCAAATAATGTCCAAGTAGTCGGCAAAGCACCTTTGCCAGTGTCCCAGAACAATGGCACACATCAGCAAAACTCTCAAGATTCCAAACAGACCAAGAAGTGGGTAACCTGCCCCATTTGCAATGAGCTGTTTCCATCCAATATATATGACTCCCATGTGGAGATCCATAAAGACTCATCCAAGAAGTCAAAGCTAGGTTTAGCTGCACGAGCACCTTTTTTGAAGAAAATGCCTGACAAGACAGTGAAATGCCTAATGTGTAAAGTTTTGCTGTCAGAAAAGGGTATTTTTGAACATCTGATTCATGGTTTGAACTGCTTGTTTTGTCCGGGGATGTTCTATTCCATCAAACAGCTGGTTGCACATATTCAGGTTGAACACAATCCAACCCAAAAGGCCAACTGTGACTTCATGAGACGAGAGTATCGTCTTTACACTGACGAGTCTGGCCACCTTCTGTTTCCCTATTTTGACATTAACACCACAGCCCCAAAAGAAATGATGGGAGAGAAAGAGCTTAACTTGGCCCTAGTTACTAATTCTCTCGATCTGATCTTTTTGAAAATGACCCCTATGACGCCGCAGGCTGTATGCAAGATGCCTGTGCCTAAGCCAGACAGCCTAGAGTGCGTCTTCTGTTCTGAGAAGCTGCTGAACATGGAGTGCTATCAGATGCACCTTAGAGAAAAGCACTTTATTGTGCCTACCGTTCATGCCATACTTAAAATGCCAGCATACAAGTGCATCTACTGTGGTGGGGTATACACAGGCAAAACAACTGTCAAAGCTATCAGTGTCCATGTATCCAGATGTCGATCTGCGCCCAAAACCCTCAAAGATGCAGAAAGGATACATTCTGGACTAAACGTTAGCCCCAGAATAAGCCAAGGTTTAATCTCATTCCCAGCAAGACAGACTACAGCTTCAGTAGCAGGACAAGTCCAAGGAACACCTGCAGTGCTTCAATCTCAAGATACATTTGTAGAAAAGCAGAGCAAGTTGAGGTTGGAGCTGGCTGTGAAGGAGGCCATAGAAGCTAATAAGAGGGAGAGAGAGGCCAGACTAGCAAGAAAAAAGAGGTTCGAGAAAGAGAGGCCCACTAGTTTGCCTTCTCCTGCAGCTGAAGTGCTGGATGATTCGAATGTGCAGTTTGCTTTGGATCCTGCTGGGATGGAATTACGCTCCTTTGAGGCCCGTCGGGAATTCGTGAACAAGTACTTTAACATCCAGCCATACCCGCTTAAGAAGGAGATCATTGCCCTGAGCAGCCGGTTGCTACTGAACAAAACCGAAGTTGCCTGCCAGTTTGGCTCCAAACGTACCAGGTGTATGAAGCAACTGCAGCGAAACAAGGCTGAGGTCTTGTTAGGTTTCAACATGGCTGAGGTGATGAAGGTGAAACACAACCTGTTTATTCCTGAAATAGAACCTGAAAAGCTGTCCTCAGAACCAGAACCAAGGAAACGTGAAGAAATTACCATGAACACGAACAAAGCTGAAAAGATTGGTGAATGTTTAGCATCCTACGAAGGCTAAAGAAATGGCTCAAAAGTGACAACACCTGGATAAATATACTCCTCAGAACAATGCATAAAGTGTGTATGGTGTTATCATAGGTCAATTTTTAAAGAAACAATTCAAAATTTTGTTTGAAGCCCCGTTTTGCGTAGAGTTAAATTTAATTAGTAAAGTTAAACTTTTTTGAGTTTGTATGTTTGGTAAAGAGTTTGTCATCCTTCATAAAACATATTGTATATGTATACTGTATTGCTGTTTATTACATACTTTTCAGAATGACACTTTTTACTCCACAAATGTTTTGTGGTGTGGTTTATTTGGCCTTGATTGACATTTTTTGTATACTTTCCCCATTATGTATTTTATTTAGAGCTCTATAAGTTAAAATGCATACTCCTCTAGTGTGTTTGCTGAAATGTATAAAATAATGTGCAGCCCCAACATGATACACTTTCCAGTATTTCATCTAAAGTGCTTGCTCATTGATCCTATGCCTATGTTGAAGGATTGTGAGTACGATTTATGTTCTTCTTCCAAGAGGACTGTTAATGGTTTCCTTTCAACCTTTATATTTACCTTATATTTAAATCTGGGCTTCGGGATTGTATTCAATAAATTAAATAGTCAAAATCTGTGCTACATCTGTGAACTGGCTTATGTTCTGGAATACTAGTCTGAGAGACAGCTCTGTCAAAAATATAGCGTCAGTCTGTGACAATGCCAATTCTAAGAATAGTTTATTAATGTGTTTTTACAACAATTAAATGTTAGGCTGTATGAAAGGTTAACATCAGCACACAATGTTTTCAGTCTTATTAGTTTGTGCACATTTCATCATTCTCAAGGTCAGAGTGTGAGAAAGAATGAAAAATAAACATATAATTTAAAAAAAGTGTTGTTTTTTTTATACACTGTAGTTACACACGAATAATGTGGGTATGTAGTAGCCTAGTGGTTAAGGTGTTGGGCTAACAATCGGAAGGTTGTGAATTAGATCCCAGGTCTACCAAGCTGCCACTGTTGGGCCCCTGAGCAAGGCCCTTAACCCTCAATTGTTCAGTTGTATAAAAATGAGATAATGTAAGTTGCTCTGTATCTAGATAAGCGTCTGCTAAATGCTGTAAATGTATAAATAACTTGGAGTTTCTAGAACATTATGTTCGGGATGATGGATGATTATTTTGTTTTATTTTGGACTGATATAAGGAATAAGATGATAGGATAACTGTGGTGTTTTAAAACCGCATGGAGAACCGCCTTCGTTGAAAGGTTGGTCTCCTAATTTGAGTTAACGTTGCCCTTCCTGTGACTGCTGATAGTTTGTAGTGGGATTTAGACCTTGTTTCATCTCTTACTGAAGAGATGGATGAGATAGTTCTTTAGTCTGTCCAGCTTTCTCGCTGTATTCTCGGCTCCAGCAGATCCAAAGACTCAAATTCAAGTAACGCGTTTGTAGTTTGCTAACTAGCCGAAGCAATCTTGTGTCAGAACCACATGGTGTTCTACAGGAGACGATGTCAGTTGTAAAAAGCACTATACGAATAAGTTTTAATCAAATTTGTATTGAATTCATTACTTTTTAATATTGTGTTTTCTCATTAAATGACAAATAACGGAAACACGTAATTGTCTCTGGAAATTTTGTTCTCTTTAATCTCTATTTTGAAATTGTATAGTGATTATAGGCCTCTTTTAATAGTTAAACCTAACCATTGTCCTTTATGTTTGGTCAGTGCACACGTATTTCTCAAAGTAATAACAAAAAAACAAGTTAAGACCTCAAAAAAAAAACAGCCAAACAATTTTATAGGCTGTTTTTTTTCTCTCTCCTGCATTTACCCGCCATACAGAAAAGTGGCGTCGTGAGCACGAGACACGCTTTAGTTCAGGTTGTTTGACGTCATTTCCGGAAGCCGTCTGGCGAAGTCTGGAACGGTTGGGTTCGGGTTTTTCGGCGTTTAATAAACGTTATAGGAGCAAAAAAAACACGTTTTTCTTGAAGGTAAGATTCCTTTATATCCGTACATAATAACTTAATGGATTATGGTTTTCTTAAAAGATTTTACATATTTTTTTTGTAGATCTAGAAATTTCAAAACGGTCGTTTCCGAGCAACAGGAATCTTTCCGCGGTCATTTTGCGCATAAATCTTTCTGCGCTCATTTTGCGCATACTTCTGTTTATACACACTTTATCAGCACTTATGACACTTATTTTTTCTTGAATAATATGTTGGGCGTGTTTGCTTATAAACGGCCCATTTTGTGTTCGTTTATTATAATAATTTTCACAGAACAACCTGCCATTTACACTAGTGTCTCTTATTTTTACATATAAGTAAAAATTTTTAAAAATTCTTTTTTTTCTCTCTTATAAATTGTTTTCTAATTTCTATGTAAAGCACTTTGAATGACCTCTGTGTATGAAATGTGCTATAAAATTAAACTTACCTTGCCTAGTATTAAAATGCATGAGCTGAAATGAGTTATTCTGGAAATTTAAAATAACACATTAGAAAAGTTAAAATTTTTGTTATTGAACGATAAAAACAAAGCAACCGTCCCATCTTCCACTAAAACCATGAAAATAATGTCACCTGCAGTTAAATGGCACTCTGACAGTACAATTACAGTACAGAAACTGTTTTATATTCACTTTGTCTCTTTTTTTTCCTTTTCCCTTTTTTTTTTTTTTTAGGTAAATTATCTTCTCAAGCCAAGATGTCGTACATGCTTCCTCATCTCCATAACGGCTGGCAGGTGGACCAAGCCATTTTATCTGAAGAGGACCGGGTGCTTGTTATACGATTTGGCCACGACTGGGACCCTACATGCATGAAAATGGATGAAGTTTTGTACAGCATTGCTGAAAAGGTCTTTAGATGCGTTTCATACACATCGATTGACAGAAAAAATAAGAGCTACGTGGTGGAGACGGCGCACAGTGGGCTTGAAATATAGCAGATTGCGATGCAGATAAAACGACAATTGTTCAGAGACTCGTGGATCGAACAGGGCTAAGAAACAACAGCTTATAGTTTCATTACAAAAACTTTTGAGACTAAGATTAAATACCGATGTGCATGGCGTTCACTGTGGATTTTTAATTAGAGTTTATTCATTATTCGGCTAAACAGGCCATTCCTATATAACTAGACATGTTAATGATTCTATACTATTATCGATGCTTCAAGTGGGGTTGTTTTTAATGAATTAAAACAAAAGAACGATGAATACTAATTTTTGGAAATTCTAGTTATGCAAACACCCTTGTTATGGGGCGATTTGGCCATGACTGGGACCCTACATGCATGAAAATAGAGGAAGTTTTGTACAGCATTGCTGAAAAGGTCTTAAGATGCATTTCATAAACATTGATTGACAGAAAAAATAAGAGCTACGTGGTGGAGACGGTGCACAGTGGGCTTGAAATATACCAGATTGCGATGCAGATAAAACGCCAATTGTTCAGAGACTCGTGGATCGAACAGGGCTAAGAAACAACAGCTTATAGTTTCATTACAAAAAAAAAAACTTTTGAGACTAATACCGATGTGCATGGCGTTCATGGTGGATTTTTAATTAGAGTTTACTCATTATTCGGCTAAACAGGTCATTACTATATAACTAGATACGTTAATGCTTCTATACTATTATCAATGCAAGTGGAATAGTAAGGTTGTTTTTAATGAATTAAAACAAAAGAACAATAAATACTAATTTTTGAAAATTCTAGTTATGCAAACACACGGCAAGGTGGATGTAATATTTGTGAACATTTTTTTTTCTTATGGGGCTTTCATTTAAAACTCATCTGCTTTTCTGTTAACCCACAGGTCAAGAACTTTGCTGTGATTTACCTTGTGGATATCACTGAAGTGCCAGATTTCAACAAGATGTATGAATTGTATGACCCCTGCACAGTCATGTTTTTCTTCAGGTATGCTTAAGAAAAATGCACGTACACCTTTATTTATTTATTTTTTTAAACCACCAATCACAAAGCTTGCATGTAATATGAAAATATAAAATGTCACATTATGCTAATGTACTGAAACATTATTTCTGCTGTGGTCTACAGGAACAAGCACATCATGATCGACTTGGGCACTGGTAACAACAACAAGATCAACTGGACAATGGAGGACAAACAGGAGATGATAGACATTATTGAGACTGTTTACAGGGGAGCTCGGAAAGGAAGAGGTCTCGTGGTGTCCCCTAAAGACTATTCAACCAAATACAGATATTAACTTTACTTTAAATATTATCTAGTGTATTCAGTGACATTACATTTCCCTGGATGGACACCTCACCTTCACTGGGACAGTTTGTATATTCATGTGTATACAGAAGTGACCTACTCTTGTATTAAAAACTTTTTTTATTATTATTATTTAAGAATTTTCCTTTATTGCATCAATGATCAGGAAATTGTGACTTTTTTTTTTTTTTTAATAAATGTTTTACAAGACTGTTTGGTCTTTTTCTGAATTTTGTGCATTGTGAGTAAGAAAAAGAAACTCCACTGCTCATGTTTACACAGCACATTTAGAAATGTCACATTAAGTATATTATCTTCTTACAGCTTGGTTAAATCAGACAGCTGTCCAGTCGAGAGAATTGTATGTGTTCTTGTTAATAGGCTGACAATTATTTATCATTTTCCGATTGTGTCTTCAGTATGAGGAGGAATAAAACAGGAAAATCTTCATGGCAAGGTTTTTTTTTTTTTTTTTTTTTTTTTTTAAACTCTAAAACGGTGATTGCTATGTGGAAAAACTATATAATTGATAAAATGTTAAAAAATGTCTTGTTCTTTAATCAATGCAACCTTGCAGGTCTAGATAAACTGCCGTGGTTTAAAAGGAATAATATACTTTGGGTTGCGTTGCTAGTGAATAATATTTATCCTTGGTGTGATCACAGCAATAGACACCAACAGCATGGATATAATTGATGTCAGAGTTACCAGCGATACTAAACTAAGTACA
>NC_083462.1:10861361-10866361 GCF_030014155.1 Tachysurus vachellii | reverse complement strand
AGTCATGGAAAATCTTTTAGCCAGCGGTGGTAAGTGTGGGTACTGTAACAGGGGTGTTGACTTCTGTCAGATACTGTTCTGTATTTTTTTTATGAACCTTAGAAGGGCCAAAAAATCCAAGATAATATTAAAAAAAAAAAAGATAATTATAACTTTTCCTCTGAAAGTACAATTGGACGGTTTTGGGGGGGGGGGTTGTCAAACAGAAACTTCATGCATTATTAGCTAATAAAATTTGTTATAATATGTTATATTAAAGTTCTTTTAAAGGTATATTGGGGTTACAATGTCTAATTGATTAATACGTTTGCTGGTATGAGGTTTATTGAACAGATAGTGAGGCACTATAAAAGACTAGTCAACTTTTTTTTAGTTAAGCTTAGTAGTAGAGTAATAAAAAGAAATAGTCATACAACCTATTTTCTATAAACAATAAGTGATTTTATTTTGACGCAGTTGATTTGGTGACTTACCTCACAAGGTTCCAGTGGGATATGGCCAAGTATCCGATCAAACAGTCCCTGAAGAATATCTCGGAAATCATCTCAAAAGTGAGGTCAAAAATATTTTATCTGAAAGTATTTACTAAAATTATAGAGTGATGTATGTGTGTTTATGTGACAGCTTGACATTTATCGAGCCTGATATAAAGATATATATTCGTAAATTGTTACATTTTGAGCTACTGCACTTTTATATAGCAGTTATGTTTAAATGTCATGTTTAAATCATGCTTTTTTTTTACCTGCAGGTGTTTCATGTTAAAGTCATTACATAAAGAAATATTAAACATGAAACGATAAAACAATAAAATCCACAAGAGACATAAGACAATTTAGGAATGTTCTGTATAAAAGGATGGTCTCAGGCAGAGAACAGTCGCTTTTGTGGCATCTTTTCTTTATTCTGTGTAGCACATTATTAGAGTCAGCGCTGATCGGGTTTGTCTCAAACTGCAATGTGACGTATAATCCCTTGCGTACCATTTTTCAAAACCTGCATTGTTTTATTGTCATTTCAACCATATATAGCTGATGCTATATCAGTGCATTCTGGCCAAAAGTCACTTTAATTAAAAAAAATACAAATAATTCCATGCCTGATTTGCTTGCTATCCATGATCATCTCGATACAGAAAATCATTTGCTTTCTGTATTTTCCTGTAAAACCATTTTTCACCATCTACCTGACTTCCAATTCCATTTCACATCTTATTCACCTTTTCTGTAATTTGGCTCCATAGTGTGGCCTTTTCAAGGGGTTGTTATGCTGTTAAATAATACAGTAACTACTTTATTTTTATTGGTATAAATTTAAGTCAAAATAACATTGATTTTTAAAGTTGTAGCTTTTTAGTTCTCAATTCAGAGCTGTGAGCTTTACCTTTTATGGAATAACGTGGGTGTCACCAAATGCAAATCAGCTCTGCTGTGCACACATTCAGTATAAACACGCAATAATGAACATCATCAGCTTTTCGTACTTAAACTTTTGTGAATCTGGAATTTTTTAGGTCAGCTTGACTTCCATTTACATTTGCACACAATTTATTAAAAGATAAATCAGGCTCAGTGTAACAGATTTAAGAGAAAATGGATTTTTTTTCAGCTTAACAACATAAGACAAGTAAGTAAGCAGAAACTGGACTTGCAAACTTTTAAAAAAAAAAATTTAATTAGCACCCTACTGTTTTTTTGTAGGTTTTTTCATTAAGATAGCACTTGTAAAACATCCCTTTTCTGTAACGTTTTCTTTTGCAGCAAGTGACTCAAATAGATAACGACCTGAAAGCCAGAGCTTCAGCATACAACAGTATAAAAGGCAACCTGCAGAACCTGGAGAGAAAGAATGTGTAAGTTTAACATTTTAACCTTTTGTCGAAATATCAGAAATGTTTGTAGCTGATAAATTGTGTTACGTCAGCTATACGACATAAAGCTTTTGGGTGACGTCATGGTTGGTACCGTTAGTGTCCAACTCAAAGTAGTAGTGAAGGGAACATTTTTTCATTATAGGTTATGAAAAATTCACTCTGCTCTTTGAGCACATTCACTATGATGAAAAGTGATCACATTTCATTTCAAGATCATTGAAAGTATGTTGGCATGGTGAATTAGCTGTTGGCATGGTGACTTATTGGTTGGCATGGTGACTTAGTGTTGGCTGGTGACTTAGTGTTTGGCATAATGCCTTAGTGGTTAACATGCTCACTTAGTGGTTGGCATGGTGACTTAGTGGTTGGCATGGTGACCTAGTGGTTGGCATGGTGACCTAGTGGTTGAGATGGTGACTTAGGGGTTGGCATGGTGACTTAGGGGTTGACATAATGACTTAGTGGTTGGCATGGTGATTTAGTGGTCAGCACATTTGCCTTGGATTTTAGGGGTTTTTTGCCTTGGATTTTTGCCTTTGCCTCGTGTATGGCAGGGTTTGGTTTTTGGTTCTACCTATGCTTCATGGGTTTCCTCCCCAGTCCAAAGACACATGTTATAGGATGACTGGCATCTTTGAACTGTGTATGTGAGCATGTTCTGTAAAGGGTTGGCGCCCTGTTCAAGATTTCTCCACCTTGTGCCCTAAGTCTCCTGAGATAGACTCCAGTTTCCCAGTGAGCCTATGTTGGATAAGTACTACAGAATTTGGTTGGATGGATTGGTGGAAAGATGGGTGGATGGGAAGAAGAATAGAACAATAATAGTATATATTTTATAGTCAGTAATATTGACTGATGAAGTTTAAAAGTACAGCACTGTTACCCAAATAATTAAACATAGCTATCTCTTCAGTAAGGTTGCTCTCTGCCCGGGAATCGAACCCACCAACGAGAGTGCAGAATTCAGCCCCTGGACCAGCAGAAGGCTTTTTCTGTATTATCTAATATAATGCACAAAAGAAAATAAAAAAGCAAGTCACAAAGAATAAAATGAATAATGAATTAACACATTTTTTGAATGCATGTTAACAAACGAACAAACAAACAACAAATAAAAAAAGTAATTTCATTTTTAGGAGTTACACTTGTGTGGAATCTCTTTATTATAATACTTTAATTTCCCTCTATTTGGCCATTATAAGTAATGTTTTATTTTCACTAGGGGGAGTCTACTGACAAGGAGTTTAGCTGACCTTGTGAAGAAAGAGGATTTCGTGCTGGACTCTGAATATCTCACTACTCTGATTGTAGTTGTTCCAAAGTAAGTTTTATGGCTTGAAATGTTCTCATTTTTGTAGCTCAGCTGTTGACATCTTGACTAAGCAATACTATATGCCAAATACTAGTGTTTTAAAAGACAGAGAGCAGATATTGAGAAGTAGTTACTGTTTGGAACAGTGTGCATAGATACATAGGCTCAGGAAAAAGGAAGGCAAACATTATGAACAGAGAGAAATAATGGTTTTCTAAAATCAACACGCTGAGCCGAAGCTGACAGATGGTGCTGGAAGATTGAACAAGCCATAGCAATTATGTTACTGATAACGGTTACGTACATTAGTTGAACTTAGTTGCTCGCAGCTGTTTCTCAGTTACATCTGATGTGTTTAAAGGGCATTTTGGGAATTATACTCCCTCCGTCTGTCTTTACAGTCTTTACATACTCTAGTAAATTACATACAATACCCTTAATTGGTCCTTCTTGCTACTAGCTACCCTACTAGCTAAAGTATTGTTTTATTTTCGACTGAAAATGAATAACCACAATGCAAGCAAGAACGCAAACATGTCGATATAGATATTAGTAATGTAATGTATAGGGATTTAAATGTTCTATACAGGGGTTATGCCTGATTATAAAATTGTTAAATATTCACTCACACAGAACAGGTTATGCTGACTGGGAGAAGTCGTATGAAACCCTCTCTGAAATGGTGGTTCCACGATCTTCAAAGTAAGTAATATCCATGAATGAACGTTCTGTCATTCGTTCCCTTTTACTGTCCCTGCTGAAATTTGTTCCTCAAAATGATGTTTTTGCTTTGTGCTCTCATCCCTACATCTTTCAGTAATTAACAGCAAATCCATTTTGATATGTTAGTAAAGGACGATGTAATATTGTTTTATTGTGGAAATAAAATCTGATGAACAGAGCATTTTCAAAACCCATGCGTACTTTCTACATCCGTCACTTAGAAACAGATAAGCTGACCTGGGGTGATTTATGGAACTGGTGTCTGTGGAAACCAATTAAACACCTCCCTGTTTGTGGTCATGGTGACAAAAACAAGAACAATTACCTTAGTCCTTTGCTCTCTCTTTTACACACACACACACACACACACACACACACACACACACACACACACCACATACGCATGCACGCACACACACACACACACACACATATACACACCTTTTATCTACCCTGTGGTTTGGAAAACTGCATCTGTACAATTTAACTTAAGACGTTTTATATCCCCCTCTGTTTTTTTGTAGCACAGATACAATGTTTTAAAATTATGACTCACTGTCTTAAAATTGAAGTTTTCATGTAAGATGTGTTACATTCATTAAGTTTTCTCATCATTAGTCACCTGTTCTGTTACTGTCTGAATTTATAAACCTGATGACATCCTTTCAAGTCTTTGCCTACAGTCTCAAAGTTTCATCCCTTTCCTTCTCTCATAGATTGCTTTTTGAAGACCAGGACAGCGGGCTCTTCAGCGTCACCCTCTTTCAAAAGGCGATAGATGACTTCAGACTCAAGGCCAGGGAAAATAAGTGAGTATTTATTTTAAATTAGACAAAATGCATATAAATTAGTATTTGTATGAAAGCTCAATGAGTTAATGATCCAGCTGATTTGTTGATTTGAAGCCGATACTGAATTCCATGACTTCATATTTCAGCATGCGTTCATGCTCAAAGCATTTGAGGTGGAAAGATTGTCATGTTGATTCGAAACTATATGACTGACAAACGATCTTTTACTCTTTCTTTATACCAGGTTCATTGTGCGTGACTTCCAGTACAACGAAGTTGAGCTGAAGGCTGACAAAGAGGA